>NC_134484.1:109321381-109621381 GCF_040206685.1 Ascaphus truei | reverse complement strand
GTACAGGTATATTTAATAAAAGCAGCAATGTATTTGTCACGAGAGACTCCTGTGGCGGGTAGGATCTCGGTGGCTGGAACAGCAGGAGCGTAGTAGGGGTCACAAGCAGAGATCAGAGGCAGGCGGCAGATAGCGAAGTCAGGTAACAAGCAGAGGTCGGCAACGAGGAGACTGGAACAGGACAGGCCCGGGAGCAGGAACTGAGAACGGGGAGCAGGGAATGAGAACGAGGAGCAGGGACTGAGAACGGGGAGCAAGGAACAAACAGGGACAAGCCAGATTACCAGCAAGGGCCTTTACTAAAAACAGAATCAAATACAGACGGGTACAGGAACAGATCAGGATCAGAGACAGAGGCATGTGCAATAGGAGTCTGACTTGAAACAAAGGCAAGGGAAAAAGACAGGAAACCGAACTATAAGACAGAGAGAGGAGCAACAAGAAGACAGATAGACAGACAGACAGAGGAACCCAGAGCAAACAGAAGGCAGCAGCACACCCAGTGGACAAAGAAGCTATGGCTAGGCAGGAGGTCTAGGTGACCCTGACAGTATTTTATTGGCGGGTGCAGTAAGTACAAATACATTAATGGTGTCCAATACAGTAAAAACATTGATAGTATGAATACAATCTACAACAATCAACATTATTTTTATTGCTTTATTTTTATAAGGAAAAAAAACATTAATGGTGTACTGTTATTAAAAACATACTATACAGGTATATTTAAAAAAAGCAGCAATGTATTTTATTGGCGGGTGCAGTAAGTACAAATACATTAATGGTGTCCAATACAGTAAAAACATTGACAGTATGAATACAATCTGCAACAATCAACATTATTTTTATTGGTTTATTTTTGGCAGTACTTTCTGCTTTGAGTATTTACCAAAATTGGAATAGGTCTTGTCATACTTTATCAGTATTTGTTCCTAAATCTCATTGTTTTGACCCTTATTCATTTGCTCCGAGGGCGACACTACAATCGAAACTCCTTGGGAGACTGAAGAGGTGACGATTTGGACGAAGGAAGAAGGACTTCTACAAAAGGAAGATACGGGAGAAAGAAGAAGAAAAGAAGGAAGGAGAAGGAAAGTAAAGAGACCTTGATGTGACAGCATTTACACAAGGCCGTGTAAGTGTTTATTATATTCTACACACCATTATCCCCATTTATATTAGCTCAGGAATGTTTGGCCCAAATTATATTGAATCTACTTCTCCCATCATTTCTCAAACCTGTGCTGCCCCCTTTCTCTTGCAATACTGTAATTAAAAACATACAGGTATATTTAAAAAAAACCTATTAGAATACAATTTTAAACAATGAACAAGTCAGAAATGAGTAAACATTTTAACAGACGAGCCATCACGAAGCGAATTCGATCCCCAGCAGATTGTCCTTCCAGGGCCGATGCCTTGTATGCCGCAAAATGCCATTAATGGAGTCCCGCACGATTTTCATTAAAGGATCGGTAATTGAAAAATAGCGCCACAATTCCTCCACAATAGTCTTTCTCAAATTTTCAGGAAGAGCCTTTTTCTCGCGATTCCCTTCGTAGTTCACATTGTGGGCCCACCCTAAGTACAATGAGTATGGTGCGTGGAGCTTGAAAATTAACAAGGCATGCCTCTGAGGTATACGAGCAATTGCAAACCTATACTTCTCCCTGAGTGGCTGGGGCAGCTCTCGCGCAGGATGATGTTGGCCACCGTCTCAATGCAAGCGTATGTGGGTTGGATTTTGGGAGCGGGTGTTCTTCTAGGAGCGGGTGTGCTCGTGGCGGCGGGCGATGGTAGGTTGTCTGGGAGGATGCTTTCCTCCTGTCTTGGTCTCCTTGTCAGTGTTGCCTCCTGGTGTGGTCTTGACAGGGTTGTCATGTCATCCTCGTCAACGGCATACATGAACACATATTCTTCTGATGGAGGGGGTGCGCTTGGTGATGGAAGGTTGAAGGTCCCATTCATCCCATCCATGCCACCCTCCTGCTCTGGCGTCCGAGGTACAGGGGCATGAATTCCGAGCGAATTATGTATCCCCGCTATGTCAGTCTCTATCTTCTCCATCCGTTGATTTATCTTCTCCATCCGTTGATCCATCTTCACCATCCGTTGATCCATTTAGCATGGTCTCTAAAAGAAGATCTTTCTTTCTCAGCATAGAGTTCCCAGGGATATCGACACTTAACCCATTCAGCATGCGGTCTAACGAGCTGGATCTGGTGCATGGGGTGCTGTGAACATCTGGATGGATGGATGGCTGCATAAGAGGATGAGATGGGGGTTCCCTGGAGATAAGCGGCAGCGTCGTCGAGGATTGATGGAGGAGGTGTACTGTGGATTTCCGGGAGAGAAGCGACAGACTCATCGAATAGTGATGGAGAAGGTGCCCTATGGATTTCCAGGAGAGAAGCGACAGAGTCGTCGAGGAGTGATGGAGAAGGTGTCCTCTGGGTTCCGGGAGAGAAGTGGCAGCGGCGGCGAGGAGTGATGGAGACGGTGTCCTCTGGGTTTCCGGGAGAGAAGCGGCAGCGGCGGCGAGGAGTGATGGAGAAGGTGTCCTCTGGGTTTCCGGGAGAGAAGAGGCAGCGGCGGCGAGGAGTGATGGAGAAGGTGTCCTCTGGGTTTCCGGGAGAGAAGAGGCAGCGGCAGGGAAGAGTAGTGGAGAATATGGGCTGTGGGTTTCTGGGAGAGTAGCGGCAGAGTCGTCGAAGATTAATGGAGGAGATGGCCTGCGGGTTCGAAGGGTTGGCTGCTGTTTGTTTTGCTTTGAGTGTACATCACCAAATTTCTTCTTGACATAATAAGGCTTACGTGTATTAAAACCCTTAGCCTTTGGGGTCGTCAGAATGTTTTCTTTATTAGCCTTTCGCTTTGGCCTTGGCTTGGAAACGGCTGCCGCCTTTCGCTTTTTCTGCATGACAGGCACGGCAGAGGCGAGTGGGTTCCTGCGTCCGTAGAATCGGGTTGATCCATGGAAGCAGATGGCACAATGCAGTATCTGGACAAATGCAAGTTCAGATACAGATCATCAAGTGGGAGGCTATGCAATGTGTGTCACCTTTTATGCATGGCGACGAGGTGCAGGTGTTAAAAGTGGGCGTATTCTAATGTGACTCGTTAAAGTATAAATACACCATCCATTTTGTGGATTCACTGCACATCGAATATAGATCGACTAAACATCGAATATACATTCTTGTGCTTGTATTTCTTTCTACACGCAGCGATGCCTGTTAAAAAGATTTCTAAGGATCTCAGCATGAGAATAAAGGAGATGTACATGAGAGGACAACGAATTGCGGATATTCAACGCTGGCTAAGTACTTCTGGCCTCGTTGTACCAGCAGCAACCGTGAGCTATCATGCCCACGGTAAGACCAAAAAAGTAAAGAGGACACCAACGGTAACTACCGCTAAGTACTGTATATTTATATCACTCTATTCTTTACAGTATCTATCTATTTTTATTGTTATCGCTGTATATTTATATAACTCTGTTCTACAGTATACAGTATCTTTATATTGTTTTTGTTATCGCTGTATATTTATATAACTCTATTCTATACAGTATCTTTATATTGTTATTGTTATCGCTGTATATTTATATAACTCTATTCTATACAGTATCTTTATATTGTTATTGTTATCACTGTATATTTATACAGTATAACTATTCTATTAAAATAATATCTACTGTATATTTGACCATACTGTAGGCCTGAGCATAAATGTACCTGTACTTGTGGCCTACTGTAACGTATTGTTGTTTTTCCTTTAAACTGTAGGGAGACAGCTGTTAAGGTTGACAGAATAAGTGAAGAGAATGATGAGAAGAGTGCCTTAGGGGTCAAAGACACTCTGCAGAAAAATCACAATCTAACTGTATCAGAGACCAGCATTAAGAAGATGAGACGCAGAATTGGATGGAAATATGGACGTGTGAGGTTAGTACTGGACAGTACAGGAGGTGAAAAGTGTGGTTTAATAAACTGTACTGTACCTATAAAAATATTCCTTGTCATTACAGAGCGTACCCTATGATAAGGGACGTCAACAAGATAAAGAGAGTCGTCCAGGCACAGGCATGGATCGACAGTGGCGAAACGTTTCAGGATTGCATCTTTACTGACGAGTCTACTGTATCTCTGGAGAGATTTGCCAACTTTGCATTCCACAAAAAAAGAACGCATATCTATGAAGCCGCGTCCAAAACACCCAGTGAAGATACATGTGTGGGGTGCCATCTCTATGCGTGGACCAGGATGCATCGTCATCTTTGATGGTAAGTATAATAATGCACAAAGTCGCATGCTGTAGCCTTAAGCACTGTACTGTACTACTGTAGTGTGCATTATTTTGAGCAATTTTCTTTTCTTGTTACAGAAATCATGAATAAAGCTTTTTTCCAAGAGCAAATAGTGCCTGAGATTGTGGAATACATCACATGTGAATTCCCAGATGGTCACCGTTTCTACCAGGACAACGATCCGAAGCACAGCACGTCAATTGCGCATATTCTTGCCTGCGGTATCAACTGGGTGAAGACGTCAGCGGAGTAAGTACGGTAACCGTGTCTCGTTTTTTCACACTGTTTACTGTGGATCTATTTAACTAATTCGCCTTTTTTCCCCCTCCAATGACAGATCGCCAGACTTCATTCCAATCGAAATGGTCTGGCATTAGCTGAAGGACCATATCCGAAAAGTGGTGAAACCCTCAAAAAAGGATGAGTTGGCGAATGGCATAATGAGTTTTTGGAAAGATGTGCTCACTGTGGAACGCTGTAATAAATATATCGACCATATTGCGACTCTGTTGCAAATGTGATAGAGCGCAATGGGCAAGCATCAGGAAGGTAGTATAGTACTGTACTGTAGTATGGTAAGTACAGGCACACCAAGTACAGTATGATATAGGTAAGTACGGCTCAGATTGTTTTACAGTATACAGCATGCACTTTACTGCACTAATTTTTAATTTTTAGAGTGAGCTGCACTACCAATCTTGTTACAAAGTATTTTACAGTATAGTAGTTCCAGTATACAGTACATGTTTGACAGTAGTAACTGCATACAGTAGTCCAATATGGAGTACTTTTATTGTACACAATGCAATTATATGCACTTAACTGCACTATTTTTTTCTTTCCTTTTAAGAGACAGCTGGCTGCACTACAAAAGGATGGGTGGGCGAGGGGGGTATCATGTGTAAATTGTGTGAACTGTGTGTATAGTGTATCTACAGTCATGATTTACACAAACCCCCCCCTCTCTCAATGAACCACAGAATGCAATGTGGCCATGATGAACAAGATAAAGACTAAAAATTTGTATTACTGTTTTTATTATTATAAATGTGCATTATTCATGATTATTTGTATTTTTCATTCTTCCATTATTATGCACAGGCCCTAAAATTTCAACTGACAGAAGAACTACAGTACACTACTGTACGTGTGCAAAGAAGATAAACACTGAAAATGATTATTTGTATTTTTTATTCCTGATAAAATAAAATAAATATTACATTCACATTTTTTTTCTTTGAACTTTAAATTCACTGTGAATGTGTGTGTGTGTGTGTGTGTGTGGGGGGGGGATTCTTCAAGAAGGCTTACATTTTTATTCGTTGGTTAAATTTTTATTCATTGGTTACATAATCAGATTAACATATTCAATTCGAGAAGGGTTTATCACAAGTACGCATGCGTTACCGTAAACAAAGCCTCAAAGGGTTGGGGGGGGGGGTCATCATAATGGATTAGCATAAGGGATTAGCCAAGCATTTGAAAATGATTGTGAAGTTATACACGCATGCGCATTAATCATCAACTAGGTCCCTTCCCAAAGAGGATTACACGCAGGCGCAGAGATGTGACGCTCGGCTCAGGATGATTAAAAGCACAAAGCCAAGCTTTTGAAAATGAATGGTTTTCGAGAGGTGTCGATAAGAAGTTGAAATACTTGAACCTTGTGTGTCTGGGGGGGGAGGGGGGTAAAGCTGCATGAAGTATTAGCAGAACTGTAGTGTACTGTAGTTCAAAGACATATTTTCAACAGGTCATCATAATGTTTTGATCCCCAGACCCCCAAATCAATAAAAATTACATAAAGCATGTGGATGACCAGTGTAACATTAAAAATCTACAGTACCGATAGAATATCAGATTAACAAGAATTTTTATGCAGACACACGTCTGGAAAGCGCTGAAATGTGACACCAGGCTCTGTACGTTTTACACGCAGGAATGTGATAACAGTTTCGGGATGAGTGTAGCCAGAAAGCCATCTGGCTGGGAGAGGTTTACTGAACTGTAGATAAGAAGTTGAAATAGTACTTTAGCCATGTGTGTGCGGGGGCGAGAGGGAGAGCGTTTTATGCGCCGAAATGTGATACTGTAACACGCCTATGCGTTTCAACAATGTTCAAATGAGACATACAGTACTGTACGGTACACGCATAATATAAAAAGAGTATGAAAACAAGTAAAAGTACTGATTACAAAATACTGTAATACAGTACATATAGTACTGTATAGAAATGTGATAATTTTATATTCGAAGAAGACGCGACGCTATATTTTTGTAATACTGTATACGGTAAATCCTCCATTTTACAAATACTGCGCGCGCACACACACAGACATACAGTAATGCATTAGACATGCATTTGACTTTTAAGACAACAGCTCGCGAACGCCCAACTGTGGTTTTAGACGGTATTGCAGTATAGCGGACAGCGCTAAAAATCAGAGCACTAACATATCGGAAAGAGCTACGGAAAAAAAGGAAATATACCGCATCTGGCCGCGGTTAGCAGAGCGCCGCGGATCCGGACGCATTAGGATAAAGGCAGCCGCAGCTGTTTGAGGTTACCGAGTACTTCAAGGGTTATAACAAGTAGAGATGGGCGAATCCGCCCAAATACGTTTCTCGGATCTTCCCTCCAAAATCTGTTTCACGTTGTAAAATCCGCAATCGGATTTGTTCGGTTTTAATCAGCGCAGATTCATCAGAAACAGAGATTGGATACAATCCGTTGACAGATTTGTAGAATCAATCCACGGATTCAGCAATCCGTTGGCGGATTCTTAAAAATCCACCAATGGATTGCTGAATCTGCAGATTGGATTCTACAAATCCCTCAATGATTACGTAATCTGTGGAGCATACTGTATAAGGTTTTCTATAAAGCTCACAATTATTCTATCCTAATCAATAACAATTGCACTGTCACTCTAAATATTTTGCCTAATTGGATTTTTAAATCTGATTCACTTTTGCCTTTTTCAGTTTGATGTCAAAGTTTATTTTCTGGGGGAAAAAATGATGCTATTATTTCCGGTATTGCGCATGCGTCAAGTTGTGTAATTGGGAATTAAAGCAGTAGTTGAAGCAATATCCTACAGTACATGTGCGCCTGTACGATGAGAACAAACTTCTGATAGGCTCTGGCTCTTGAGCCCCGCCCTCTCCCTAGCTGTCCACCAACAGTATCTACTGTAGTAACTGCTAAGTAAATCATATTGTAGGACTACATTTTCAATAATTGTGCAAGAATTTAATTAAATTAAATAACCCTGAGCAAAGCGATTGACTACAGGAGAATGGACCAATCTGCAGCGTACTGTAGCTATTCACTTGTCTGTGTGAATATTGTATTTATGCACATACTGTAATGTATTGTTTTTAAAAAAAAATAATATTTTTTTTAAACGGCAGCTTGAACTGCAGTTTTAAACTTAATACTGTACTGTACATTATATTTGCCTTCATTATAAACTTTGCCAAATGGGTGGAGATGAGCTACTGTCACTCCCGTAGTCTGCATTATAGTTGACAGCTGATAGCTCGCCTGCTACATCTGTAGTTGACAGCTGATGAAGCTGGAAATCTTTTTGATACACACAAGCTTGATGGTACCTGTAAGTGAAATTTTACAGGTAGCAAGGATTGCCGTTCACCAGGTTTTCACTGACAGTCGGACCGTTATTGTAAGCCGGTGCTGGTGCCGGTGCTGGTGCTGTTTCCGGCACTGGCACATTGCTGGATTGGGATTGACGAATTTTATATGGATTAAATCCGACCTTTCTCCTTTTGAAGTTGCCATGATCAAACATACTGTAAAAATCTGGGACCACACCCCAATACCCTCTTATTTCTCCGGCAAGAGGGGCAATGCAAAAAAAAGACTGATCGCTACTTAAGGTTTTTCTTATCGAACACTTCCACCCACGAACGTCAGGTAAAAATTTGTAAAAATCGTAGTTCGAAATGAAATATTCATAGATTTCGGCTACAGTCGCCATGTTATCTGCTGCAGCCTTAATTGCAGAAAATATTAAAAATGTATAACTAAAGTCAGGATTTTTATACATGTACGGTGTACACATGGTGTTCAGTCCAGTCAGCAATTGTGCAAGGATACTGTAGGAATGTAGAAAAAAGCGCACAGCTTTGAGTTTTATACGTTTTTTTTATGAAACGCCTAAATTTGATAACGTCTTCAAGGTCGAATCACAATGGAGCATTGTGGTACTGTAGACTTGGTTGTTATCTGGTTTTTAAACACCTGCAAATTGACAGTAGCACAGAACTGTACACATTACAATTCATTAATTTCTGCCACCTGGCTGATACGCGAAAAATTGCACCCAAAGAAATCCGAAACCATTAAATTAAAACAGATTAACCGCGGTAAACCGCGGGTGCATTGCGGCGTGAAGGCAGCGGGAATGCGGTGTGAATATCGCATGGAATACAGCAGAGCACTCGAAAATGGCTCCATGATTTGTTCGAATAACGGCCGCTGCATTTGTACATGGAACAGACTTGGTGATAATCGGTAGCTATATTAACAGAATGCTATATTTAGCTAACTAAACTAAGATGTGGGCCATTGAAGGCAGCCACTAGCAGCAGTCAAATGCTCAACCTAGCCCTTTTCTGTATTGTCTGGGTAATCACTATATGGAGCAGACCTGGTTCATAATCAGCAGCCATATAAGTACATCATAACACTAAGGTTGGACAAATTAATGGAGTAAAGGATACTCTATCGGAGTGTTTGATTATACATAGGGCTTATGTGTGCACCCCCCTGCGGTGTGTGTTACTCTTCATGCTAACCCCAACACTATCAGGGGATATATTATTATACATGGAACCAGGTCCATCTGATTAGGACTAGCTGCACTTACAGGCACTACCTATTATCATATTTAGCAAGCTGAACTAGGTTGTGTGCCTCCTGAGGCAGCTACTAACATCAGTCAGCTGCTATAAGTGGAATTATTAACCCTACATATGGGGCTTTCTTTCCACTTATCAGAACTATTACTATAGTCCTATAACCAAGTTTTGAGCAACCATATGGCAAGTGGTGATTGATAACAAGTATCTTTCTACCTTTAATCCCATAATTACTAGGGGCAATATCATATACACTCCTACAGATTTCTAATACCAGCACTGGTATTTTTTATTATTATCATAGGATGCTAAGGAACCTTAGTACATAGGAGCACTTCATCACTACAACCCTTGAAATTAAGGAGTTAATTTAATTTGGATATAGCACGATCCTTCATTTGTAAATACAATTCTTCCCTTATATTTGTACTGTATTCACGTTTTTCAAATGTATATATTATTCACCAAGGTTCTTTTACATCATGTTATATACCAGTGTTATGCGTATATAATCACCCATTAGGGTGATAATCTAGTACAGTTAATACCTATGCTGTATTGTATCTTTAGGTATCTATGCTGGTACTAACATCTATACTGGATATCATTGGGATAATCATGAACTTGTTGTCGGTTGCTATAGCGTCAGAATTTTAGATTTTATTATTATAATTTTTCTATTTTTTTGACATATAATTCAATGAAAATGTATTCAAATTGATGTATTATTTAATTAGTAGAGGTAGAGTGCTAATCATAGGGATTCTTCTCTTTTGACTTACGGCATAAAATGACATGAAACAACAACATGTCTGCACATTTTATTTAAAGTAGCCCAATTGTTCAATGCCACGTTTCACTTTTGCTTGAATTAACTTTGTCACGCTGAAAATTGCCTTTTACGCAGGGTTGGGGGTCATGCACCAAATTTGTAATTAATTGTATAGTCGAAATACTATAAAATACTTAACTTCCATACAGTGGCTATCTCAAGTTGTTTAATTGGTTTAGTGTTCTTCCTAACATAACAAAAATTGCACCATACGGATTGAGTTCAATGTTTCAGTTTATACATTTCTATTTTCTATTTTCTGTTAGACAATGATTGACAATTAAGGGTGATCTTGGCCACATACAATCTATCCATTAACTGTGCTACTGCATTAAATAGAAGGGTATAGGGGTTGTTGGGGGTTTGGGTGGGTTGTGTATTGGTGGGTAGTACATACTGCTGCGGCCAGCTTTATTCTACCATTTACCCACAATTTTTCAGGGCTTTATCCAGCAGCCGCCGAACTTGGCCGCGCGCCAGCCGCATCTTGCGGCCACGCGCGGCCCGTTTCCCCATTCAGCGCTAATGCGCTGAACAATGGGAAGCGCCTGCGGCGCCAGAAAAAAAAACGGCCGCGCCTGCACGGGGTTTTAAATTACTTGTGGTGCAGGCCGCCTGAGAGTTAGTTTAGCCGCCACTGCATTGCAATGTTTATTGGGGGCAATTGACGTGGGAGATTTAAAAGCACAGGGGATACCAGCACCCCATACCGAGGCCTGTATCTCAGGAAGTAGGGGGTCCTTGAGGCTGAAACAATACGGTTCAGCTCAAGAGACCCCCTGCTCATGTACACTATTTTTAAAATCAATATTTTTACTGCACGATCGCCTGTAAGAGCTGCATGGAGACTCTGCGTCTCCATGCAGCTCTTACAGGCTGCATTTTTTTCAGTCAGCTAGCACTGATACAAAAACAGGTCGCATGATAGTACATTTTTTTATCAGACTTAAAGAAATGGCCTTTACTCTTAGTGAATCCCGATGTTGACTTCATTTCTTATAGCACTATAAAAAAATGCATTGTCATACGCAAAATAACTGATTTTATCACTGCTTTGGGAATCGGCCCCTAAGTAATTGTAAAACAAATCCTTTAAATTCTGTTTGGGAACACTGCACGAGCTACATTATGATTTCAATGTTTATTTGACTGCAATAATGCTGATTAAAGTTTTAAAGGCTTTGGCAAAAATCCCCTACTCTTGCAATTGTTAAATCCAAGCCCTTAGGCAATATGTTAATAACAGACATTTCTGTATGAAAACATTTGCACTAATGAATCTAATAGGTATTATCCAAACCATCTGTTGGTACAGAAGTATTAAAATGTGAACTCACATATCTGTACCCTTGGAGAGCTGTTGTTATTATATACTAAAAAAGAGAATATACCATATCTGTTTATTAGTTTATCCATAGTTTCCTTTCTGCTACAGAGCAGCTAGTTCAATACATTTTAACAGCTGGAATTTTTACTAAATACTATAAGTGAAGATAAACAATATTATAATAAAGAACTGAGTGTCAAAATATATACTTAGCTATGTACTATTATGAGATAGGAGTAGGCAGAGTGATACGTTTTAATTGACCAACAAATAGTTGATACATCTTTCATCCGGTATGGTGGTAATATAGAAACACAATATTATATATAGATTTTTTAGGGAGATATCTAGTTACAGTGGATATGGGGACGATGTGAGATGTGATGATAATAATGCTGGCAGGCTAGTGGGAAAATGAACAGAGAAGACATAAGAGGCTACCCTCTATTGGAATTTTTTCTTTGTCTCAAACTGTTTTTATTTGTTTTCTGACTAACTTAATGGTAGGGGATGGATACAGAACAAAAACGAAAGGGGGGGGGTGTGCAACAAAACTCCAACATAATCAAATCAATAATACACTTAAAAAATAATACTAATGACTTTAACAATACTAATAGAAAGCAAAGGACAAAAAAAATTATATATATAGAAAAAAATGTTTCTCGTGAGAGAAATCAAGAAACAGCACTCAAATGTAAACATGAAAAACCTGTATTTAGAGAATATATATAGCACTCCCCTGAGGAAGGTCCTTCCTTGACCGAAACGTTGGTTATAAGTGTGCTATGTATTCTCTAAATACAGGTTTTTCAGGTTTACATTTGAGTGCTGTTTCTTGATTTCTCTCACAAGAAATGCACCAACATGCACCAACATGCACCAAGAAATAATATTGATTGCTGGAGTACCAGCTGCTTCTCTTTTGATGTATATGTATATGTATGGTAATATGTTTCATTTATTCTTTATGGGACTAGTGCCATAAAAAATAAATAAAACATATTACCATTCTTGCGTCAGGTAAAGCGAGGCAGCACTCACATCCAGAAGTGTAAAAAATGTATTAAAGGCATGAACAAACAGACCCCCAATCTGACGTGGATAAATCTATATCCTTTGGGTTTTGTGTGCTCAGAGTCTTTTTTGGGGGATTTGATTTATCTAACTTTATACTGTATACTGCATTGAAATCTCCTGCCATAATTATTTTCCCTTCAGCAAACTTTGACAATCTAAGGAAAACAGTCTCAGAAAAATGTGCCTGTTTCTCGTTAGGAGCATAAATGTTAGACAGTGTGATCATTGTGTTTCCAAGTTTGCCCTTGAGGAATAAAAACTGACCTTCTTTGTCTGAGTCACTTTCCTCAAGAATAAATGGTACCAACCTTCTGACCAATATAGCCACTCCTCTTTTATTCACACGTGCCAATGTGAAGGGTTGATCTTGTTTACTGAAATTAGTTTCCTTTACAAAAACAACATCCAACAATTGCTTGTTAAAATCCTGCAAAGCTCATTTTCTTTTTCTGGGATTGTTTGGTCCTTTAACATTTAGCGTACCTAATTTTAACATATTGAAATTAAACCTTGTTTCCTAGACATTGTTGTTACCTTGTGTATACATTGGAATTTATTTCTGTTAAATGCTTAGGTTATCTTTTGCCTTGGCTTGGGGGGATGGGGAGGGGGGGGAAGAGCAGAGAATAATAATAATAAAACAAAACCCATATATATATAACCATATCTAAACTAAACTACCCCTGTGGATTTTCTGGAGGATAAAGGACAACGATTTAGCCCTCAGGGACTTCAATGGCAAGGGGATCCATCTGAGGGTGGGGATTGCCTTTCCCCCTTCTCTAAAAAAAGGAAAGAGGTGGGATTATATCTGTATGCTCCCTACTCCAAAAAGATGGAAAGGATAAGGGAGAACAGATTGGGACCCCAAATAAAATCAAACACAACCAAAAATTAATTTTAAGGCGCTTCCAGAGCTCCCGAGTCCTTATCTTCTCAGGAACAGGGTATTGGAGCAAGCCGCAGCCGGGTGCCGACTCCGATGTCACTCTACACGGAGGCCAGCTGGTCTCCCACATCTCCTGGGAAGGGGAGGAAGAATGGTCCTCTATTGGATCAGTTGTAAAGTCTTTATCCTCAGTCTCTATGTAAACTCTTCTATCTGGTAAAACATTTAGTTATAGGGCAATAGTCATTCTCCGGACGCTTTTTTCATTCCTTCTTGGTCTTGGTGCTTACTTTCTTTCTGGGATTTCGTCTGTGTCTAGACGGGTATCCGAGTAGATCTGTTGGGTGAACTTGAAGGTGGAGGTGATTTAGTTCTTTGTATCAGACCCAATTAAATTAGTTATTTTTCTCCTTCCTCCAGATTCTTCACACTAATGTTGATCCGTTGTGCCATATCACAAGCTTAAATGAGAAGCCTCACTTATATCTGATTTGGTTATTTATCAGAGTCTTTGTGACTTGTTGCAATTCCTTCCTTTTTAGCAGGGTGGAGGGAGCCAGGTCACTAAATATTTGGATTTGGTGTCCTTCGAATCCTATCCAAGGTTTCATTCTGGAGACTTACATAATGGCTTCTTTCACCGAATAGTAGTGAGCCCGCAATATATCTCTCATCTTGTTAGTGTTAGATTGTTCAGGACCTAAAGCCCTGTTCACCCTGTATAATAGCAGTCTTTTCTGCCACTTTGGGGAGCATGCTCTGGAACAGTCTTCTGACAAATTCTAGTAGCGCCTCTGGCAGTACAGTCTCCGGGATATTCCATAGTCTCAGATTATTTAGTCTGGGGCGGGTCTCTGTGTCTTCCAGGGCTTCCGTCAGTGTTTACCTGTGATTTTAAAGTTAACAGTTCATGTTCACGGACATTTTGGGCTGATATCAGCTCATATGCTACACCTTCTAGATAATCAGTTCTTTCTCCCAGTCCGTGTAAATCTTTTCTTAATTCAGACACTATTTTGGTCATTTCTATTTGCATCTTTTGCACTATACTTTTCAATAGGTTATCAAAATCACCTTTGGTAGTAGGTCTGGCACTATCATCAATACCTCCTGCTGCTCCTGCTTCAGAATCCGCTTCAGCATCTGCCTCTCGCTCTGACTCTGAAAGGGGTCTTGTGCTGTAGCCATCTTGGGGTACTGGGTGTTTCGCAGCGTTCTTTGTTCAAATAATTTTGATGCTGTTAGACTTGCCTGCTTTTTCGGAGCACAGCTTCATCTTGCTGGATGGTCCGCATCTGTGTTGGCGGTTTGGCACTCTGCCCAGACGCACGATCAGCTGTTTTCTTTATTTCCCTGCCCGGGGGATCGGAGGAGCTCCGTGTTCAAGCGGCCATCATGTTGGCCCAAAAGCGCATGCGCTCCCCTCTATTGGAATTTAAAAGGGGCATTGACAATCAGGAGACACAAGAGTATTATGTAGAATGGAACAAGAGAGTGTGTATATATACACACATATACAAACCCAGCATACACATATATACATGTGTATATATATATACAGTATATACACACACATACAATATATATACATTTACAATCGTATACCATTAGCAGCAGCAGCCCTTGTCAATGCACGGTTAGATGAAGATCTCCCCAAGGATCTTCCAAGCTCTGTAGTTGCAAGTCTCTCTTCTTCACATAGCTTCTATACAATTTCTGATTTCAGCCTCCCATCCTACTTTGGTCATCGTTTTGGGATTTTAATCTACTTGTAATCCAGTCAAGTATCATCGTTGTCCATTGATAACCATTTCTCCTTATGCTATGTCAGGCCCGCTGCCATTTTAATTTCTTCATGCATGTCATTGTCACAGACTTTTGTTTGGTTTTGAACTCATTAATAATTTTTTCCTATCTCTTTGGGTAATACCCAACATGCATCTCCCCATACTTCTTTGTGTAAATTCCTTTGATATATCATCTTGTTTCTGCCAAATACTCTCCATCCCATTTTAATTCTCTTATTGATTGCATTCAAATGGTTCCCATCCATTTTTTTTGCCGGCCAAGGTAGACATAGGGCATCATGCAGTAAGCGGCGAAAAGGCACTTCTCGCCCGTTTCCCGACCAAAAATGCCTACCCCTATTCAATAAGGGGTGAGAAAGTGGCGAGAATAAAAAAAAAACGCCAGTTTTGTTGGCGTTTTTTTTTTTCCGCCAGTGGCGAGGCGAAAAGGCACTTTTCGCCTAAAAAAGACACATTTTACGCCACGCTGTGTTCTAGTAGTGGCGAGTAGCTTTGCGCCGCTATTCGCCACTCAAGAATGGCGTTTTTATGCCGAATCAGCCACGCCAAAAAAAGTTAGCTAGTTGATGGTGAGAGGCTGCTGATGAGCGGCGGACCGGCACTTTGAAAAAATTCTGGCCTTTTTCCTGGCTGGGATTGATGCCGGGGGTCTCCTGAGCTGATACCATTAATACCAGCACCGGAGTCCCCCGGCATGCATCCGAGGCAGGAAAAATGCATTTAAAGGCCACTTCATTACCTTAGCGGCTAACCGCTAAGGCAATGAAAGGGTTAACCCACCGTGCCAGGTTTATTGTGGGTAGCGGGGGTGGGTGAAGGGGGTATTTGGCCCTTGGTGGTTGTTTAGGGCTTGCGGGGTGTTGCGGGTGTGCTTAACCCCTTCACGAATGAAGGGGTTAAACCCTCCCGCTAGCCACACGCAAACCCTAAACAAACCACCGTTGGGGCTAATACCCACTTCACCCACCCCCGCTACCCACAATAAAAATTAAAATAAAACACACACAACAGCCCCACACTAATTAAATAAATATATATATATATATATATATATATATATATATATATATATATATATATATTATATATATATATATATATATATATATATTACCCCAACAACACCTATACCCCCCTAACATACAGTATAGTAATGGGCACAATTACTATTATCCACGCATGGATAATAGTGAATGTTCCAATTTAAAATACATAAACAACAATAAATACATTAAATACATATAGCACTCACCCATGTCCGGCTGCCACGATGAAGGCCATCCTCATCTTCATCCTGGTAATGCCCCATCCGCTTCTGCAAAACAGAAACAAGAATAAAAACATCCAATGTAATGTCCCCTAACCCCTTAATCACCATAGAAGTTTATTAACCTCTACAGTCATTAAGGGGTTAACCCACCCTCACCCATCACTCGGGAGTACTACATACCCTCCCACACTAACCCCCCACCCCGTGAGGCATAACCACCCTCACCCACTACCCACAAGGGAGGCCTACCACGTACCCTTGGGGCCAATACCCCCTCCCCCACCCCAACACATACAGTGCAATAATGTGCCAAATAACTATTATCCAGATAGGGATAATACATTATTTGGCCATTATTAAACACATTAACTAGCATAGTAAAATAAAAAAAATTCTACTGACCTCATCAATAAGAAGGCCCCGTCAACAGCATCATCCTTGTCGTCCGTTGCCAAAATAATACATAGCCAATACATTGCAATGACATTCACATATCAATGAACCCCATAATCACCTTATCGGGTACTAACCGCAAAGGTACAGTAATTAAGGGGTTAAGCCATCCTGGCCACATACCCACCCTTCACATATTCCTTTGTACAGTGGCTTCATCATGAAAAAAAAAAAAAAAAGTACAATATATATATATATATATACACATGATGATCCAATATACAAATAAATGTCTCAGGGTTAACAAAAACATGCTTAAATATGTATGTATGTCTAGAGAGATATATACATACAGGGTAAGAAATTATTGTATTTTAAAAGCTTGCTTTGCATTAATTGAAATGATTTTGGCTATGCTGCTATGCATAGATGTGTGTTGAATGTATTTTATAATTAGATAGATGTAATTTTTGGGCTTGTATGCTGGTATGCATGGTGAGGCTTGCTTTTGTATATTGTATTTTTTGGTGTCCTATTTTGTATGATGGTAACTTGTTCTCTTTAACGGTTGCTATAGTTAATTGTGTAATTGGTATTGATGCTATTTTAATTGTTTTGGGATGTAATTAATGTATGCAAATTGATTGATGGTGACTTTCTTGGATTACATAGGATACTTATTTTGATGTTATGTTATTTTCTTTGGAATATTGTATTGTTAACATTGATTTGCAGCGTCTACATGTAGCTTAAATATTATGCATCATGTATACAATGTAAATGCAATGTTTAGAGTGGAATTTGAGGCTTTTGATGGCATTTTATGCTTTAGATTGGATGATTACATTTGATTTGTTTAGGAAATAGCATTGTATTTCATTGTGGATGTTATGGAGAAGTGGTATTTTTATTTAAGCATATTTTTGTTAACCCTGAGACATTTATTTGTATATTGGATCATCATGTGTATATATATATATATATATATATATATATATATATATTTTGTTACTTTTATTTTTTCATGATGAAGCCACTATACAAAGGAATGTGTGAAGGGCGGGTATGTGGCCAGGATGGCTTAACCCCTTATTACCTTTGCAGTTAGTACCCGATAAGGTGATTAAGGGGTTCATTGATATGTGAATGTCATTGCAATGTATTGGCTATGTATTATTTTGGCACCGGACGACAAGGATGATGCTGGCGACGGGGC
Organism: Ascaphus truei; assembly: GCF_040206685.1. Taxonomy (NCBI): domain Eukaryota; kingdom Metazoa; phylum Chordata; class Amphibia; order Anura; family Ascaphidae; genus Ascaphus; species Ascaphus truei. The sequence continues at coordinate 109,603,372 of NC_134484.1, read as the reverse complement.
CTTCTTATTGATGAGGTCAGTAGAATTTTCTTATTTTATTATGCTAGTTAATGTGTTTAATAATGGCCAAATAATGTATTATCCCTATCTGGATAATAGCTATTTGGCACATTATTGTACTGAATGTGTTGGGGTGGGGGAGGGGGTATTGGCCCCAAGGGTATGTGGTAGGCCTCCCTTGTGGGTAGTGGGTGAGGGTGGTTAGGCCTCACAGGGTGTGGGGTTAGTGTGGGAGGGTATGTAGTACTCCCGAGTGGTGGGTGAGGGTGGGTTAACCCCTTAATGACAGTAGCGGTTAATAACCGCTATGGTGATTAAGGGGTTAGGGGACATTACATTGGATGTTTTTATTCTTGTGTCTGTTTTGCAGAAGCGGATGCGGCATTAGCAGGATGAAGATGAGGATGGCCTTCATCGTGGCAGCCGGACATGGGTGAGTGCTATATGTATTTAATGTATTTATTGTTGTATATGTATTTTAAAAGGACAACTGCACTATTATCCATTTGTGGATAATAGTAATGTTGCCCATTACTGTATTGTATGTCGTGTATTGCAATGTTTATTGGGGCAATTGTCCCCAATAAACATACTATTATGCGTTAACCCCTTCATTGCCTTAGCGGCTATCCGCTATGGTAATGAAGCAGCATTAATGTATTTTAATAATATTGTGCGGGAGCAGGGGGTCCCCTGAGCTGAACCGCATTGATTTGTGGCTCATAGACCCCCTGCTTCCCGAGTTACAGGCCCCGGTTTGGGGCATCGGTTACAGTGTCGACGCATCTTTATTGCGGGCACATAGCGTATGGGACGCTATAAACATGACGGCGACACTGCCCACCCGATCACACATACCGGGGCCTGTAACTCGGGAAGCAGGGGATCCCTGGTCTACAAAGCAATGCGGTTCAGCTCAGGGGACCCCTGCTCACTGTACAGTTTTATTAAAAATATATTCATGCTGCTTCGTTACCATAGCAGATAGCCGCAAAGGTAAGGAATGATTGTGTATTGATATGTGTGTTTTATTCATAGTGTAGATGTGCCGAGGGTCTCCGGAGCTGAACCGTTTTGGTTTTAGGTCCGGGGACCCCCTGCTTCCCGAGATACAGGCCCCTTAATGGGGTGCCGGTATCCCTCTGCTTTGTTTACATTCCGCGGTCACGTGATCGGGACCTTTAAATGCAGAGGGATACCGGCACCTCATAAAGGGGCCTGTATCTTGGGAAGCAGGGGGTCCCCGGACCTGAAAACAATGCGGTTCAGCTCCGGAGACCCCCTGCACATGTACACTATGAATAAAATTGTATATAAAATCATTTTTAATATGCCGATGTTTGCGCCGAGAGAGCAACAAATCTCTCTCTGCTGCAAACACATCTCGGCAGGGGACGGCTTCTCGGTAGCTTCTCGCCAGGCAGCTGTCTCACCACCGGTTACTCGCCATTATATCAAATGGTGGTGGCGCATTCATTCGCCAGGGATTTGGCCCTTACAGCATACAGCGAGTTTAACACGCCAAAATCATGGCTAATTGCAAAACTGGCTAATGCATTTTTTCGCTGCTTAGTGCATAGACCCCATAGTCTTCTATTCTATTTTATTTATAAAATATTTAACCAGGAAAAAAATACATTGAAAGTTACCTCTCATTTTCAAGTATGTCCTGAGCACAAAGTAAAGTTGACAACATTACAGTTTACAGTTACACACATGTTTAAAGTAGAAAACAGCTGAAGACTTAAGGAACTTAAATTGGAAGTGGATTTGAGTGACTCAGGTAAATTGTTCCAGCAGTGGGGTGATCAGTATGAGTAGGCAGAGCACTACTGTATATAAATAAAGATACACATACATACATACTGTATATGCATGTGGATTTGGATGTTTGAAAAAGGAAATATCCAAAGACAGTGTTTTTCCACAGGGGTTCCACTTCCTACCATTTTATTATTTTGGTATACTATAATTGTTATTCTTTAGCGGTTTTGGTGTTAGAATAAATTTATTTATTATTTGTAGTTGAGGCTTTTTAGTTCTATTAGTGTTGAGGTGTTTAGGTTCTTGTTTATTTCTTTAATTGTTGTGTATTGTTGTGCTTTTTGATTGTTTTAATAAGTTGGCCATTGACTGGTATTGTGGCTTATCATGCCCATATTATAGGGTAGAGGGTGGGTATAGTGGCCCTTGGGTGGGTGGTTAAGCCTCCTGTGTGGGTAGTGGGGGAGGGTGGGTTAACCCCTTAATTACTATAGCGGTTATTAATCCTTATGGTGATTAAAGGGTTAGGGGCAATTAGATTGTATTTTTTCATGTACTCTTGCTAGCAACGGAGGACATGAACCTAGAGTATGCTGACGAGGACGCCCTTCATGATGATAGGAGTAAGTAGAAAGTTTTATTTACTTTATTTATGCTGGCTGGCTAATGTTTCCATGTAATGTAATGTAATCCATATATCTGGATAATAGTAATTTTGCCCATTACTGTACTGTAATAGTGGTGGGGTGGGGGAGGGGGAGTTGTTGGGGGTATAGGAGGTGTGTAGTAGGGTTGTTGTGTGTATTTAAGGGATTGGGTGAAGTGGGTAGTAGCTCGAAGGATGGATGTTTAGCCTACCGGGTGGTAGTGGGAGGGGTTAACCCCCTCATTAACGGTATTAATTGCTAAGGTAATGAAGGGGTTAACTCAACCCACAACCCCCTGCAAGGCCTAAACACCAACCAAGAGCCAAATACCACCTTTACCCTCCCCCACTACCCACTGTAAACTGGTCACAGGTAGTAAACCCCTTCATTGCCTTTGTGGTTAGCCTGTAAATGTATTTTTCATGCATCTGATGTCGGGGGCCTCCGGTGCTGATATTAATGTGTTTCAGCTCTGGAGACCCCTGGCATCAATCTGATGCAGGAAAAATACATTTTTTTAAAATTGCGGATAAAACAGGCATGTCATGCACTCAGGCATATATTACCAGGCACCGCTCGCCATGGAGATAAGGAACACTCCTGCTTACGGCCCCTCGGATGTATTACAGCTGGGTATTCAGTGTGGGTGTCTGGATTCAGATAGCTATTCCTGTGCTTGTATCGGAGGACCTCCCTCCAGCATGTGGAAAACCTCTGTCCAGCTGGTCCGTGAGGTCGGGGGGAGAACTTTCAGACGCAGTAGAAGCCGCAGTCCGGCCTGCAGTTCAATTCCTCCGCGCGGCTTCACGACACACCGCCAAGTGAGAACAGCCGTCAGCTAGTAGTGACGTCACTCGCGATAGCACTGGGCTTCCGTAGAAAGGTAGTATCAGTGACTGAAGGTACCCACAGATAGTTCAGGAGTCACTCGTGTAGCGTTAATCCTACGTGTTTCGTAGCCGTAGCCACTTCTTCAGGGATTGTTAATAGTTGTGGCCAAAGGGTATTTAAACCCCAGGAGTACATCTGGTTGGTCAAGTGAGACAGCACCCCCACCCAGTCACATTCTCAGTCTGCTCATTCACACCCTACAGTGAACGTCCAGACTATACATTAACAGTGAGGGGATGAGGTAATGCCTCCCACTTAACCATTCACATGCTGCAAAGACATAAGTTAAAACATATAGTATATTATTAAACTAAACCTTTAATTAAAACAACAACATAGTAAATATACATATTAAAAAGCAGACATATATTTGTATGTCGAGTGGAGCTCTGAAATAGAATAAACATCAATTAGCATAGTAATTACACATAAGATTTAACACATAGATTACATATATTATGTGAACCTAATCATAGTAATAGTATAGAATGCAAAGGACAGGAAGGTCAGAGAAAATAAGCAATTAGTTTATCTGTAAATGCTAATCTTTCACAGTATGTGGACTACTTTCTACAGAGCCTAGTTGAAAAACTTCCTTCCTACCTAAAAGACTCATCCTCTGTATTGAATTTATTTACTAACTTTAAATGGAAAAATACCTACGTACAGATGGCTTACTTGTGATGTACAAGCTCTGTACACAAGCATTCCACACAAAAAAGGGATAGCAGCAGTTGATGGCTACCTAAAAGGTGACCCTCAACTTCACAAATTGAACAGAAAATTCATTTTGCAGGCAATCAAATATGTACTGAGCCACAACTATTTTCTATTTCTATCCCAGTGCTTCCTGCAGGTTTGCGGAACTGCTATGGGCACTCGTTTTGCCCCCAGTTTCGCGAACCTGTATATGGGGAATCTCACATTTGGTCTAATAATCCTTTCCAACATAATTTAATAGTGTGGCGTTGGAACATAGATGACATTCTGTGCGTATGGGAGGGCGATGAGGAGTCAGTTGACAGTTTTCTACAATATATTAACTCAAATACATATAATCTGGTCTTTACACATAGTACTAGTACCTTAAATGTTGATTACCTATATTTAACATTATCAGCCTCAGTTGAACAGGGTATAAATTCGGTCACTTTTTTCAAGAAAGTAGACACTAATAACCTACTGTTGGCCTCCAGTAACCATAAACATTCATGGATAAACAACATACCTGGAGGCCAATTTATGAGAATTAAAAGGAACTGTACTAACGAATCAGATTTTGAAAAACAGGCTCAATTTCTGTTTATGAGATTCATGGAAAGGGGATACAACTACAAAAAACTAATGGTTGAACTAGACAGGGTCAGAAATATGGATCGTACAAGCATGTTGCTACCTAAGAACAAAACTATACGTGAGGCTGAAAAGAAAGTAAATGTTCCATTTATTACAAACTATAACTCCATGAACAAGGAAATTGAGGGAGTTATTAAAAAACATAGGGGGATCCTCTCCACGGACCCCATATTGAGTGGTCATATCAGTCATTCTCCTAACTTTATTTATAGGAAAGCAAGAAGCCTAAAAGATGCCTTGGCTCCAAGTGATATCGGTAGGGATAATGTCTAGACATTGAGTCTCTCCTGGCTTAGCAGTAAACCTGTCGGGAATTTTCCATGTGGAAAATGTTCTGTCTGTAGACATCTTCACCTTAAATAGGTGAGTGAGACCGCAATCACCATATGTACTAGAGTTGTGTGTATAGTAGATAACAGGTGCTGGAAAGGGTATAGATATAGTAGTATCGGTGTTGATCAAGAGGTTTGATCAGAAAGAAACCCTTTATAGTTAGCACTCAAATGTCACACATATTATAATGGACACAGTGGTCCCACAGTAATATACTGCTGGTCTGTCAGGTACTTCAGAGACACCAGGGGTGTCAGAAAAATAATAACATTTTATTAAATCTACATAGATAATTAAAAACACAGATACATTATTAAAAATCCCTATAGTTATGTGGCTGATATGTTCAGGTGTAATCAGGTAAGTGCTATTGACTATTCAGTAAACCGACATATCTTGACATCCAAAATCACAGCTGAAAAAAGTAATTATAGTTATTATTTGTATCACGAAGCAAGTAATAAAAATAGCTACTCAAACGTGGTTATAATCTTGCTTAGAGTATATATCTAGCAGCCTGGTACACATATATAGTGTGGTGTTCCAAAACCAATAAATGCAGGTATATTGCTTAATAATATTGGTCTCTATGTGTCACATAATACCCAAAGGAGATAAAGCATATGGAGTATATACAGATGTGATATATAGAGACACATTGTATTGTCCACACCTCTGTTAAACCATTTTTGGATACTCCATATGCTTTATCTCCTTTGGGTATTATGTGACACATAGAGACCAATATTATTAAGCAATATACCTGCATTTATTGGTTTTGGAACACCACACTATATATGTGTACCAGGCTGCTAGATATATACTCTAAGCAAGATTATAACCACGTTTGAGTAGCTATTTTTACTACCTGCTTCGTGATACAAATAATAACTATAATTACTTTTTTCAGCTGTGATTTTGGATGTCAAGATATGTCGGTTTACTGAATAGTCAATAGCACTTACCTGATTACACCTGAACATATCAGCCACATAACTATAGGGATTTTTAATAATGTATCTGTGTTTTTAATTATCTATGTAGATTTAATAAAATTTTATTATTTTTCTGACAACCCTGGTGTCTCTGAAGTACCTGACAGACCAGCAGTATATTACTGTGGGATCACTGTGTCCATTATAATATGTGTGACATTTGAGTGCTAACTATAAAGGGTTTCTTTCTGATCAAACTTCTTGATCAACACCGATACTACGACATCTTCACCTTGTAAGAAAAACATTTAAATCACAAATTAACTCTAAATCATACGATATCACTGAATATATTAACTGTAATACTACACATGTTGTGTATCTTCTTGAATGCCAATGTGGTTTACAATATGTGGGCCGCACTAAACGGAGTTTAAAACTTCGCATTCAGGAACATATTAGAAATATCAAAAATGCTCTACAAACTCATAGTGTTAGTCGCCATTTTGCTCTCTATAACAGTAAGTATCCCTCTTCCCTAACCTTCAAAGGGATTAAATGTGTTCAAAGAAATAGAAGGGGAGGAGACAGAACCAAAGATGTCTCTATACAAGAGACATTCTGGATTCATAAACTTGGTACCCTGGCCCCTATGGGTCTGAATGAAAATATAGACCTATGGTGTCTTTACTGATAAACTAATTGCTTATTTTCTCTGACCTTCCTGTGCTTTACCTTCTATACTATTATTACGATTAGGTTCACATAATATATGTAATCTATGTGTTAAACCTTATGTGTAATTACTATGCTAATTGATGTTTATTCTATTTCAGAGCTCCTCTCAACTTACAAATATATGTCTGCTTTTTAATATGAATATTTACTATGTTGATGTTTTAATTAAAGGTTTAGTTTAATAATATACTATATGTTTTAACTTATGTCTTTGCAGCATGTGAATGGTTAAGTGGGAGGCATTACCTCATCCCCTCACTGTTAATGTATAGTCTGGACGTTCACTGTAGGGTGTGAATGAGCAGACTGAGAATGTGACTGGGTGGGGGTGCTGTCTCACTTGACCAACCAGATGTACTCCTGGGGTTTAAATACCCTTTGGCCACAACTATTAACAATCCCTGAAGAAGTGGCTACGGCTACGAAACGCGTAGGATTAACGCTACACGAGTGACTCCTGAACTATCTGTGGGTACCTTCAGTCCCTGATACTACCTTTCTACGGAAACCCAGTGCTAGCGCGAGTGACGTCACTACTAGCTGACGGCTGTTCTCACTTGGTGGCGTGTCGTGAAGCCGCGTGGAGGAATTCAACTGCAGGCTGGACTGCGGCTTCTACTGCGTCTGAAAGTTCTCCCCCCGACCTCACGGTCCAGCTGGACGGAGGTTTTCCACATGGTGGAGGGAGGTCCTCCGATACAAGCACAGGACTAGCTATCTGAATCCAGACACCCACTCTGAATGCCCAGCTGTAATACATCTGAGGGGCCGTAAGCAGGAGTGTTCCTTATCTCCATGGCGAGCAGTGCCTGGTAATATATGCCTGAGTGCATGACATGCCTGTTTTATACTAACTTGATGTGCGCAGATATTATTACTTTTTTATAATATACAATATTTGGAAAGTACTTCACTATTGCGTTTGTGCTGTTTTTTTCTGTTTTCACTAATATCTAGGGGTGCTGAGCCTCTACGCACTTAACAGCTGCAGATGCCAATTCAACAATCAGAGGTTGTTGTTATAATATATTTTATCACAGAGGTGTTTTTTATGGGTAACTAAGTAGTTACAATAACAATAGAGGATCACTTTAGTAGCGCACTGTACTTTTTAATTTTTCATTTTTTTTAAAGTCCCTCTCTTGCTGCCCCTCTGAAGCTTCTCACAGCTTCACGTCAACTTTTTCTGGAGTGAGGAATTTGGGGAAAAAATTGCCATTCTAGTGCCGCGATAAGTCTCGATAAGCTCATAGAGGCTACTAGAATTGCACAAATTTCTAATCTGGTGATAGGGCTTATCGCCACTTATCGACGCTCACCTGGCGATGTGTTTTTGACGAGAGCCAAAAATGCATTCGCCGCCCACTTATCAATGCTTTCTGAATTGCTGTAGGATTTTTTAGGCGATAACAGCTAAAAAGCCTCGATAAGTGGGTTATGACGGCTACTAGAAAAGGCCTCAAAGAATTTTTTCCACATGTTTTTCAGCTGTAAATCAAAAAACGTCTTGGTTCTCATTGCTCTTTTACTATACAATACTCATACGCCTCTCATGTTTTCTTATTATAGCAACTTTCTAGAAATGTATTGTGACAGGGTGAATAAACGTCACCAGCCCTATCCTGGCAGACCTATGTTTAGGTCTGCAGTGCAGCAGTCACCGGGTTAACATTCAGCTGGGAAGGTCTTGTCAATTAGTCTGGTTCCAGCTGCATCATCAAGGAGCTTTAAAACCCCAGGCTGCACACACATGCAGCCTGTCGGACCCAGTGAGATATACGGAAATGCTGAGGGAGAACTATTGCTATAAGGTCTGTCTCCACTATACTGTTTTTTTATATACTGATACTCTGGACTCTGAACAGCCCTTGTTGGGAAAAGGGTAAAGCCATGCTCAGGACTTATTTTCTGTTTGTTACATATGCTGAAAAGAAGCTGTTTTGTTTTTGTATGCCATATTTTTGAGGCTCAATAAATAAGCCATTTCAGAAACCGACGTGTGGTTGCATGTACCCTGCAACATGTATCTCTAAAATTAAACTACTCCTTTTCAAAATGGCATGTTGGTTCCACAACTTCTTTTTATTCTTTAATCTGAAATCTGAATTCCTTTTCGCACTTGGAGCACGGAGCCAGCACCGGAGGAAAGTCGCGCGGAATCCTTTGGAATGCCAGTGAGATCTCCCTGACACTACAGTTCTTGTGCCCACGCTGCAGTACACTTCATCCGCCAGTTTTTATTCACATGTAAGTGAGCGATATTGCTTTTATTTCTGTGTCAATACATTCAACTTATATAGGCTGTGCTTGTCTGTTCCTTTTCCTCCCCAATGTTTTCAAGGTTTCTCCCGGTTAGTGGGACGCTGGGCATTGGACTTTTATATACCCCAGTCCCCACAGACTGAGCACGCCAGGTATATGGTTACTTATTGCCCATAGATCAGTCTAGTTGAACACGGTTCTTTTGTGTGGTCCTTTTTATTCTTTCATCTGAATTCTGATTAGCAAACTATATGATTGTCAACTGGATGCATGTTATCCGTACTACCTACAGTATTTATCCATTGTCATTGTAAGATCTTGACAACTGACCTTACAAATACCAACTTCCAATGTCAGTTTAATGTTAAAGTTATTGTTGATGAGCTCCTAAACCATACAGTATCTCTCAGTGTTATTTTTATACTCTTAAATATAAAATTATCACAGATAAATCTCTACAATACAATTACATTTTCTACATAATTTTTAAAAGCTCTTCCAAAAACTGTTGAAATTTTCCACCAGCCTAAAAAGAAGATGGCATATTAGGGTGCACATTTTGTCCCCATTCCTCTCAAGTGTATAGAAAAGTCACTGAACAGAACATGATTGTGTGTCAATTCTAGTGATATGATAAGGGTGGGTATCTGTGAACCTTTCTCGTTTTGAGGAAATATTCTCGTTTTTGTGAGCTACAGTATAATTAAAGCTGTTTGTATTCAATGAGGCTACATTAAGTGATGCTAACATTTAATCTTTAAGTACACTGTGCAATATGTTAGTAAATATGTTGAAACGTATAAATACCTTATAAGTCCTAAAATGAATGGTTACAGGAACTCATCAATATACAGTAGTTGGAAATATCTTAATCAAACATAAATTGTTAATGACTTAATTGGCAGTCATCATGAGATCATAGTGTGATAACCTGGTATGCCCTTTAGTTAATCCCCACTTTTGTCAATTTTCTCCATTTTGTAGTTATTCAACCATTGAAGCTGGAATTAATCTTGTACACTAAACACAAGATTGTTGAGTTTGCAAAGGATCTTTACTAAATGTAGCATAGAGAAAATTTGCAAGATTGACAGTTGATGTGGTGCTATATTAGGAAATTTCAAATAATGTTCAACATTGAAATAAATATTTAGGAATTTCTGTGGAATGGATCATGAAGTACATTGTAAAGTGTCTGCATCACCAACAAAAGTAAAGTTAGAATGCAACAAACAGATGCAAGGCCAGTAACTGTGGGTTTCGAGGAATGTCTTTCATCTTTAATGAGAAGGTGCTCACCTGACAGTTCCTTTGCTATTTGCATAAAGCAGTTAAAAGCTGTGGTTTCATGGCTTTATCAGGTCATCAACAGCAATGCCACTTTCTAAATGTGGGTCTTCCTCCTCCACTACCTTTCTAACCACCTGCTCTTTCGTGCTCTGTTATCAACGTAGCCATCAGCTACAAACTGACATTTCAGTTTCTAGTACTCTAAAAGGTGACAGATGGGGAAAAGGGGACTTTTTTTTGGCAATACTTTATATTTTTCTGTTATGTTAAGAGTGAGACATACAAAGTGGTATAAGATTGTTTAGCAACAGCTGGTAAGCACCGGGGTGTGTGAGTCTGATTTTCTGATATGACAAGCACTTACAGGAATGTTGCCAGATACAGCTGTTCAAAAGCCTTAATAAACAGCAAGTCAATACTAATCTTTGCCAAATTAATCTTTTCCCTGACAGCCCTTCAGAGCAATTATGCCTGCACTTATTGTAAACATACAGTTGTTAAGCACATTTTACTTTAATCTGCAGTATAGTTTTGCATTTAGCCTGTCTTGATTCGGCAAACTTTTTGCTTGTTCGATAGGTTGTCACATATTCTGTCTTTTGTTGTAACATGAATAAAAAATATTAGAATAGGAGAGGTATCCATCTACAATGAGAGAAACTGATTTAAAACCCAGTGTTAGCTCATGTTGCTTCAACACACAGGCAAGTTTGTTTTTACACATAGGGGCCAATTCATTTAAGTCTGATATTGTCAATGCAAATCGCCCAGCAACAGCATGCAATTTTACACAATGTAAATCAGGAATTTGGTGGCAGTCATTAAGAATTATCTATGCACAAACATTGCATGATTTTAGATCCCATAACAAACGTCCCCAGCCCTTCTCTCCTTCATACTACACTATGCATGTTGAGGTCCTTAAGTATCTCTTTACAAAGCTTTGTTGTCCTTCTCCATTCTGTCAATGATTGAACCTGTGACCACAAGAACATGGCCTACAGTAGGTCAGTATCAATAATGATTTGAAAGCGTGTATCAATAGCTCATTTTTTCTGTTGGTAAAGCATCTCCCTATAAAGTCTAACATCATACTTTGCATCCCTGATTTCTTTAGTTACTGTACTTTACTTTGCTACTTTAAGGTAAAAAAAAAAAGGAAGTAATTCTTGTTCATTTTCTCTTTACTTTCATTCTGAAAGATATTTTATCCCAGATATAGCTATTTATAGAACATTCTGAAACTTTTTTTGCACTTTGGTTGAATTAGCAAAATAATGAAAGTTTATTCCAAAAAAAGTTTTCCTTTTAATAGTTTATGAACACCCTAACATTGGGTTGGAAGATAAACTGTCATCACATTTTATTGACCAGACTTAGTGTAGCTATAGTTATACAAATCAGGTATTTTTGATAGCTTGCTTGAAACATGCAGGTCCGTAGAATACATCTTTCAGTTTAAAACAAACATAATTCCACAAATGAATTTCCACTTATTTACATTTTGAAGTGTTTCTTGCAGATTTGAATTACTTCCCCCATGTTTAATTCTATGGACACTTGTTCTGTCACAATCCTTTAATTTTGTGTCAAAAGCTGAAATGTTGCCTGCTATTTGGCAAATAATCTAGTTTATTTTTTTAGTTTTTCCAGACTAGACCAGGATTTAAACAATTTAAAATGCTTTCTTTGTCAAGCTCTGAGCAATTTTCTTATGTCTGTGATTAGGCATATTTTATCATTTCCCCTTCATCCATTAATCAAAATAATAAAGGAGAGAAGATCCGTAGAGAAAGGCTTTTTTAAACTTTTCTTGGCATTAATGCACCAATGTACAGTACAGTACAGTACTTACTTCAATTTTGCACAATGTGCATGAGGTTACGATTTTGGAAGTGTCAGTACAAAGAGCTAGGATGAGTTACACAATAAATATATATATAGTATTCACCTATTATATAATAGTATTCGTCTCTAATATTTGCCTACAGCATACTGTATGCATATACAGCTTGTTTACAATTGAATATAAAGAATAAGCAGTTAAGTGCTAGATTCACCCATATTATTTAAGTAGTGAGAAAAGTGATGCTGTGATAAATTGTGAGACAAAAGTAAAAATTTACCCCTAAACTTCCATTATTTGAAAACCCTAAAATGTCCTTAAACTTGTTGATGATGTTGCTGGAAAAAGGGGAACGTTCCACAGTCCCCAAAAGACAAGAATTTTTCAAAAGAAAGAAAAATAACCAGCGCAGTTTTAAAAAATCAGGGAGAAAAAAGGGAAAGACTGAAAGAGAATAATATAGTGCAGTATGTAGAGCAAATAGTGATAAAATATTTGTGAACACTGTGACTGGTAATACACTAACATGGAATACCTAGGAAAAAGGCACTATGATAATCTGGAATATTCTTGTTTCAATATTCAGGAATCTTCAACCAGGATTTCTTATAACAGGCAAAGAAATAGAAAGACACTCATGGTGTATTATGCAAATATATTAAAATCATGAAGGTTAACTTTGCCACACTCACAATTTTACAGATAAGAAAAGGCTTTAACTCATGTCAGATGGGCAAAGTATAAGGCAGGTATTGGAAAATCCTTCCGCTTTTGACAATATTTCCAGCGTCTCCGGGAGTCCTGCTAAACTGATGGCATCTAGTGGTCCCTCCTGGTCACCGCGTCCATTTCCAAAATGGTTCCTTCATCATCCATTATGCATTTCACAGTGATTCCTGCTTCCTCAGGGGTCTGTAGCTTCGGTCTCTCCTGCCAACCTTAAATAGCCCTATTTCTTACCCCTTGGTATGCTTATTTACTTTGAATAATCTAGTATAACAAATATATAAAATATAACAATCTACATACTGTGATACAATCACTGTCTCTGTATTGGCTGGAGTGTTGCAGCTAGTGTGCTTTCCAGCCTACAGGGAGTTAATCTCCTCTAGAGAAACTATTTTCAGCTGCATCTAATCAGGCTAGACTCCTGAATGAACAAGGAAGTGTTTTAAGGCAGATACAGAGAGCTATGTATACATAACTTGATGATTCACCGCTCGCCTGAACATCTAATCCAATGCTCAAATGTATCTATATTTCCTGCCGGTGCAGAGGAGGATTGTGTAGACAAACGACAAACATATAAAAGTGGGTAGAGAGACCCACTCAAAAGATCCTCATTGGTTGCAAATCAATTGAGCCTGTATGGTTTAACCCCGCTGCAGCCCGATACACGGACTGATCTCACCGGATTCCAGCCTCCTCCACGACGTCAACGCGATGACGTCATGCCGACGTACGTTTCGCGCGTAGGGGGACCTGCACTACGCGTTGACGTCGTGGAGGAGGCTGGAATCCGGTGAGATCAGTCCGTGTATCGGGCTGCAGCGGGGTTAAACCATACAGGCTCAATTGATTTCTTTTTGTATGTGATCTGGCAACATTTCAGTGTGTGGTGGTTAACAATAACATATGGTGATATTGTGTGGATTTACAAGTGAAACCGTCTCGTTATACTAGCGACTAGAGGTGTGCAGTTTACACTGGTGCTGGAGATCCCGTGAATACTATGTGAATTACTGCGGCATGCAGCTGTATTTCCTATCTGTGCCACTGACAATATCTACTTGTTTCACACACACCTACACACTCTGCCTTATAAGTGGATATTATCCAATATTACTGATCACACAGGGCGATATTTCAAAACCTAATGAGTAGAGCCGCCCCGCAGTATAAGCGATCAGACAATGTGCAACCCATAATTGTGTTAGAGAAGTTGTGACTACGATTGGAGATACTACAGATACTGTGGCGGTTGTCTATAGTTTTCTATCTGCGCCGCCAACACTGTGTAATTATCCCATGCACACATACACATTAAGGGTGCATTGCAATATATTCCATTAGTAGCCAGTGAATAGTGGCAAGTTATATATACCTACATGCAAATTAGATGGTGATTTATTCTGACCGCTTTAGCTGTGACTGTTTCCCGGATTCATATTTTAATTGGTTTTAGTTAGTTTAGAGCATGCGCCGTTTATGTTGTGAGTCTTGTTGATATTCAATAAAATGTTGTTATTTTGGCTATATGGCATTTTAGTGGCAATTGTCCTCACTCAATGCAGTGAGCAATTGCTTCCCTGTAAAGGTTGACTGAACCACAATTGTATATAGGTATTGACACCTTATATATTATCCCTAGCCTAGTGTGCAACCAATGAAGATCTTTTGAGTGGGTCTCTCTACCCACTTTTATATGTTTGTCGTTTAGATACAGAGAGCTGCCATTCTGAGAGAGACTGCTTTTCCCTAGAGGAAGGGGGAGAGAAAGTTCTCCCCAGCTAAGGAAGCTGGCACAGTCCTCTAGACCCGCTGGACAGTAGTCACGGAGTCTGCTGGGACTGACTGGGTCTTAATCCTAGGAAGAGGAAGGAAGGACGCGATCCCTGACTAAGCCATTCTATTGGTGAAACACGTAGGAGGAGGAGTTACAGTGGGTCACGTTCCAGTTTGGTGGACACACACTTACTCTTGTGTGCCCCCAGACACGTAGCAGCCACGTAGTAGGACAAAAGCCGCAAGCCACAACCCGCAAGCCGCAAGCCACAACCCACTTTTTACATCTCCGTGGAGTGGCAAGCAGCAGCGTCATACCGGTTGCGTCGCTGGAGACTTCTAGCCTGACGTCATTTCCTGTGAGCACTGTGAGGAGGTAAGCAGCACCAGCCAGCCATAGGATTTAGCAGCTTTGAAGCAAGAGAGCAAGCCGACTGAGGCAAACACCCCAGGAGACGCTCCCCAGCATAGCAGCAGCACTAATTCGGCATCTGTTTGGCAACCTGAGTTTCAACTTTCATCCTCAGAAACACCATAGGCTCATTTTGGAGTTTCATATACAGACTTCATTTCTATATCAGGCATATCGGCACCAGTCCTTTCCAAGCAGGCAAAACTTTTTATTTTTATTGCAGTATATCTATATTCATTTTTCATTGCAGTTTATCTATTTTCTTCTTGTATATTTGCATTGTGTGCTTTTATATCTTCCATTCTAACTATGAACAAGCCACTTTTTGCCAAACAATTGTGCCTTCTTTCTTTTGATAAAGTGAAGCACTACCTTTTTTCCCACTTAACGATGCATGTACTGTATTGCAATCATCATATACGTGCATAATTGATGTAAATAACGCATGTGTAACAGGCTCTATAGTCTCCCCGCTTGCGCAAAGCTTCGGTATAGGTAGGGAGCCAGTATTGCTGTTCAGGACGTGCTGACAGGCGCATGCGTGAGCTGCCGTTTGCGTATTGGGCGATATGTCCTTACTCGCGAGTGTACTTAAAGTGAGTGTCCTTAAAACGGGGTATGTCTGTATACTATCATACAGTGTATAAAATAGTATATTAAAATTGTAAAATCTCCCCTATAATAGGGCCTATTCTAGCAGCTTCAATAAAATCACTGCAATATAAAATGGTTTGGCATGACCCTACCTCACGGTCTAACATTTGTGTTATCACGGTATTCAGAAAGAATTGTCGCAAGTCAGAAATCGTGAGGTAGGGAAATGCCAATACCGCTCGGGATAGCAGTGTCCTTATCTCAGCCTTTTTCTAAGTTGTACCGCTGCGATCTGCCCGCAGTCCCTGCACAGCTATTACAGGCGATCGCACTGTTTAAATGTAAAATTTAATAACACAGTATTGAAGGAGGGGATCTTAGAAGCTGAACCGCATCAATTTCAACATCGGGGACCCCCTGCTTCCTGAGTTACAGGCCCTGGTATGGGGTGCTGGTATGTCCTCAATGTTTAAATCTCCCGATTATGTGACCCGGGATATTTAAACAATGCAGGGAGATACCAGCACCCCATACCGGGCCTGTAACTTGGGAAGCAAGGGGTCCCAGAGGCTGAAATGAATGCGGCTCAGCTCAGGAGACCCCATGCTTCAATACTGTGTTTTTAAAATAAAATAAAAACAGCTTTGTTACCTTAGTGGCTAGCTGCTAAGGTAATGCCATGCTTGCAAGCAGATATGCTTTTAAGTAGAAATGTTTCAAGTAGAATATGAAGTTTAAAAAGGAAGGAAGACTATTGAATCACTCACTCATCTCTTCTCTTTCCTCAGGTAAAAACATATTCCAATTGTCTGTCTATCCTGATATCCTCCCATGCTGTGTATTTAGTTCTATTTAGGTAAAAACATATTCCAATTGTCTGTCTGTAAATAATCCCCCTACTGTCTTAATTTAATTCAGCTTTCACACTTGTGCAAGGCAAGGCAAGGCAACACCCACCTTAGAAAAACCATTTGTTTTAACTACCCTCACATGTGCTAATTAAGTCTGTTGTGCCAACCAGGTGACTTTCTAAAAGTATATAAGTAAACTCCTAACAGCCATGCTTGCAAGCAGATATGCTTTTAAGTAGAAATGTTTCAAGTAGAATATGAAGTTTAAAAAGGAAGTTCAAAAAGAAGTGGAAAAGTGGACATCACCTACTGTACTGCTTCTGATTCCTGCTTTTGATCTACGTTGGAAAAGAGGATTTCATCTATCTAAGACTGCACATCTCAACACTTAACTATTGCTGTGATGCCGCCTTTATTTTTTATATTTGCTGCAACTGCACTTATTTTCAAATTATGCACTTCCTTCCACCAGTCTCCTTATGTCTCTAACTCTATTCATATATCTCCATCTCTCCTTTCTTCCCCACTTCTCAGTTCACATGAACTCCTTTCTTACCTGCATCCTCTGTCACAACACAACTATACTCCCTGCACTAAAACACACCCCTATAAATCATCCTCACACATCCTCTTTCTATCCATGCTTCTACTCCTTGCTTCTGGGGATATCTCTCCCAATCCTGGTCCCTGCCTTATTTCTACTTGTTCTCGTCCTCGCCTCCCACATACAACTTCTACTCCTTCTGGTGTTAACCCCTCCAACCTCATACCCATCCCCTGCCACCCTCCCTCCTCTCTCCCTTTCTCCTGTGCCCTTTGGAATGCTCGCTCCCTCTCTAACAAGTTCCTCTCTGTGCATGACTTCTTTCTCTCTCACTCCCTGCTTCTCTTTGCTATAACTGAGACCTGGCTCACTCAGTCTGACTCTGCTCTGGAAGCTGCCCTCTCTTATGGTGGCCTTTCCTTCTCCCACACTCCGCGCCTTGATGGCAGGGGTGGAGGTGTGCGGCTCCTGCTCTCCTCTCTCTGCCATTACCGAACTATTCCTATTCCCCCCTCTCTTGCCTTTCCCTCCTTTGAGGTTCACACTGTCCAGATCTTCTCTCCTCTCCCTGTTCATGTGGCGGTCATGTATCGCCCACCTACCTCTACTCATCCCCCTTCTGCCTTTCTCTCTCACTTTAAATCCTGGCTCTCTTTCTTCCTCTCCTCAGACTCCCCTGTTCTTCTCCTTGGGGACTTCAATTGCCACATTGATGACCCCTCTCTCCCTTGGGCTTCCCGCTTTCTTTCTCTAACCTCTTCTTTTGGCCTTCAACAGTGGACTGCAGCCAGCACCCACAAGGATGGCCACTACTTAGACCTGGTTTTCACTAAAAACTTCTCTCTCTCTGATTTCTCCATTTCCCCTTTTCCTCTCTCTGACCATCACCTCATCTCATTCTCTCTATCTCGCTTCTCCCCTTCTCCACCTCCATCTACCCCCCGGTTCTGCAGAAACCTGCGCTCTATTCACTTACCTGACTTTGAGTCCACGTTACACTCCTCACTCTCCTCTCTAAGCTCTGCTACAGACCCTGACAAACTGGTCAAGAACTACAACTCTGCCTTGTCCTCCTCTCTTGATCTACATGCCCCGCTTTCTCTCTGCCGCACTCACCCTTTTAACCCTAGACCCTGGTTAAATTCCCACACGCGCATGCTGCGTTCCTCCACTCGTTCCTCTGAACGCCTCTGGAGGAAATCTCATACTCTCGCAGACTTCCTTCACTACAAATTTATGCTATCCTGTTTCAACTCTGCCCTCTCGCAAGCTAAACAAGCCTACTTTTCTTCACTAATCAACATGTACAAGTCTAACCCACGCCGACTGTTCTCTGTCTTTGATACTCTACTCAAACCACCCTCAGCTGCCTCTCCTTCCTCCATCTCCGCTCAGGACTTTGCTGACTATTTTAAGGAAAAGGTGGAATCCATACGTCAGAACATCCCCTCTGTTTCTTCCTCCCATCCTACACTTCTTCCTAACTCTCCTCCTGCCTTCCTTGACTCTTTTTCCACTGTGTCAGAGGAGGATGTGTCGCTGTTGATCGCCTCTTCTCCCTCTACCACTTGCCCTCTTGACCCCATTCCCTCCCATCTCCTAAAACCTCTTGCTCCTACTATAATCCCTACGCTCACGCACATTTTTAACTCCACCCTCTGCTCTGGAACCTTTCCATCCTCATTCAAACATGCAACAGTCATACCATTACTCAAAAACAGCAAGCTTGACCCTACCTGTCTTTCTAACTATCGGCCTGTCTCCCTCCTGCCTTTTGCCTCTAAACTCCTTGAACGTCTTGTATTCGCTCGCTTGCTCCATTTTCTCAACACCTATTCTCTCCTAGACCCTCTACAATCTGGCTTCCGTACTGCTCACTCCACGGAAACAGCCCTCACTAAAATAACTGACGACCTCCATGCTGCCAAAGACAGAGGTCATTACACTCTGCTCATATTACTCGACCTCTCTGCAGCATTTGACACCGTGGACCACCCTCTTCTCCTTCACATTCTCCATACTCTTGGCATTCGGAACAAAGCTCTATCCTGGATCTCATCCTACCTCTCCCATCGTACTTTCAGTGTCTCTTCTGCTAATACCTCCTCCTCCTCTATTGATCTCTCTGTGGGGGTACCCCAGGGCTCTGTCCTGGGACCTCTTCTCTTTTCTCTGTACACACTCTCTCTAGGTGACCTAATAACATCTTTTGGGTTTAATTATCACCTCTATGCTGACGACACACAAATATATTTCTCAACACCCGACCTTACACCTACTGTACAAACCAAAGTTTCTGAATGTCTCTCTGCTATATCATCCTGGATGGCCGTCCGCCGCCTTAAACTCAACATGGCTAAAACAGAGCTCCTCATACTTCCTCCCAAACCTGGCCCTACTACCTCCTTCCACATTACTGTTGGAACTACGATCATTCACCCAGTAGCCCAAGCACGCTGCCTAGGGGTCACACTCGACTCCTCTCTCACATTTGCCCCTCACATTCAAAACATTTCTAAAACCTGTCGCTTTTTCATCCGCAATATAACAAAGATACGCCCTTTCCTCTGTTGCTCGACTGCTAAAACTCTGACTCAGGCCCTCATTCTCTCCCGTCTTGATTACTGTAACCTCCTGCTGTCCGGCCTTCCTGCCTCTTACCTGTCTCCCCTACAATCTATCCTTAACGCTGCTGCCAGAATCACTCTACTCTTTCCTAAATCTGTCTCAGCATCTCCCCTCATGAAATCCCTCTCCTGGCTTCCGATCAAATCCCGCATCTCACACTCCATTCTTCGTCTCACTTTTAAAGCTTTACACTCTTCTGCCCCCCCTTACATCTCAGCCCTAATTTCTCGTTATGCATCATCCAGACTCTTGCGTTCTTCTCAAGGATGTCTTCTTTCTACCCCCTTTGTATCCAAAGCCCTCTCCCGCCTTAAACCTTTTTCACTGACTGCCCCACACCTCTGGAATGCCCTTCCCCTCAGTACCCGACTAGCACCCTCTATCCACCTTTAAGACCCACCTTTAAACACCCTTGCTTAAAGAAGCATATGAATAGCACTGTGGCTATTCTGAACACATGGCACATAAAGCTTGGCCCCCTGCAGATGCACTTACCAGAACTCCCTCCTACTGTCTCTGTACGTTCTCCCTACCTACCAATTAGACTGTAAGCTCCTCAGAGCAGGGAATCCTCTTCCTTAATGTCTAAAGCACTTATTCCCATGATCTGTTATTTATATTATCTGTTATTTATTGGATTACCACATGTATTACTGCTGTGAAGCGCTATGTACATTAATGGCGCTATATAAATAAAGACATACAATACAATACAATGAATGGGTTAAGCCAGAGTACCTGGTTTCTTGGAGTTATAGGTAGAGGGTGAAGGGGGTAGTTTCCACAGGATGGGTGTTTAGGCCTAACGGTAAGGTTATAAGAGGAGTTAACCTCTTCACTACCATAACGGTGGTAACCGCTATAGTAGTGAAGGGGTTAACCTCTCCAGCTACCCACCCGGGAGGCCTAACCACCCACCCTGGGGAAACTACCCCCATCACCCATCACTTCTACCCCCAAGAGACATTAAAATACAACAACCCTTCTACCCACCCCCTCCACCCCCAACACCCATCCCCCCAGCACATACAGTACAATAATGGGCAACATTCTTATTATACAAATCTGTATAATAGCGCATTTTCCCCCTCTAAAAATAAAACATTATCCAGCCAGTATAAAGTAAATTAAAGTGTACTTACCCCTGCCAGGATGAAGGGGTGCCCTCAACCTCCTTCATGTCCTCCTTGTCCTCCATGGGCAGCAACATTACATTTTAAAAAACAAACTACTGGTCACTAAACCATTAATCACCTTAGCGGTTATTAACTGCTATGGTAATTAAAGGGTTAACCCCCCTCCCCAGCTACCCACCCCGGAGTACTAATAACCCTCCCAGGGCAACTACCCCTACCCCAACTGCCTCTACCTCCATCACCATACATACAAATGGGCAAAGGCACTAGCAGCCAAAAATGGCTAAGAGCACGTTTGCCCATTTGTTTATAAACCAAAATAAATACACAATAAAATAACATTGGCATAGCAGTACAATACATTACACTTGCCAATAAACCCAACGAATGGGTAAGTTAAAAAAAAAAGAACCACAAAATAAAACATATTACAGGTAGTCCTCGTTATCCAACGTTTCACTTTACAACGAATGGCATATCCAATGCTTTAAAATACAGCCCTTTAGGCCGTTTTTCGATGCCGGAATGTGTTATCCAACGCCTGAATGCGTTATCCAACGCTCACTGCCACTGATTAATATGGGACTCACTTTACAATGGTTTTACTATCCAACGCTACTTCCAGAACGGATTCCATTGGATAACCGATGACTGCCTGTACATTTAAATAAAAACAAGCAAAATAGTAGTATACCATAAAAAACAAGGTACTGCCATGGGCACCACAGTTGCTCCCACCTCCGCTAATCTCTATTTGGGATGGTGGGAGGAAACAGTGGTGTTCATGGAAGACAATGAGATTTATTCTGAGCATGTTGAGCTCTGAGGTAGATACATTGATGACATTCTCATATTGTGAAATGGAACTGAAGCTCTCCTACAGAGGTTTATTGATATATTAAATATAAACAATTTCAATCTGAAACTAACATATCAATTCCATCACTAGCATATTGCCTTTTTTGACCTCACTATCATTAAGAACAACGCCGGCAGACTCAAAAGTACGATCTTTCGTAAACCCATGTCTACTAACAGCTTATTGATGGCCAACAGCCAACATCTGGTGCATATGATAAATAGCATCGCTACCGGATAGTTTCTTCATCTGCAACGTAACTGTTCTAGTACAAGTGAGTTTAAAGTACAAGCCGTTGATATGACCAACCGGTTTTTGGAACGGGGTCAAATTTGAATTATCTGTCTGTCTCCAAATCATCCCCTGCTGTGTCTATTTGTGTTGTATCTAGGTAAAACCATATTTGAATTGTCTGACTGTCTCCAAATCATCCCCTGCTGTGTCTATTTTAGTTATATCTAGCTAAAACCATATTTGGTTTTTGGAACGGGGTCAAATTTGAATTATCTGTCTGTCTCCAAATCATCCCCTGCTGTGTCTATTTGTGTTGTATCTAGGTAAAACCATATTTGAATTGTCTGTCTCTCTCCAAATCACCCCTTGAAGTGTCTCTTAATTAAATTCAGCTTTGACACTTAGGCAGGACAACATCAAGCTTAGAAAAACCATCTGTTTTAATGTCCCTCACATGTGCTAATTAAGTTGGTTGGGCCATTCAGGTGACATTTTAGAAGAATATAAGTAAGCACACCGCGGCCTTGCTGTTTGCAGCCATGTTTGAAGTACTGTGGCCAGGTTTAAAGTAGAATGTTAGGGCTAGAGTTTAAAAGGGAGTTCAAAAGGAGTAAACAAGTGGGCAACACCTGCTGGTCCTAATTCCTGAATTTGATGTAGGCTGGAAAGGAGGATATTATCTATCCCCGACTGCAGATCTCAGCACTTTACTATTGCTGTGATGATGCCTTTACTATTTATATTTGCAATGACCTCACTTGTTTTCAAATTATGCACTTCTTTCTACGAGCTTCATTATGTCTCCATCTCCATCTCTCCTTTCTTCACCACTTCTCAGTTCACATGAACTACTTTTCTTACCTGCACCCTCTGTCACTACATAGCTATACACCTGCACTAAAACACACCCATACAAAACATCCTCACACATTCTCTTTCTTTCCATGCTTCTCCTCCTGGCTTCTGGGGATATCTCTCTCAATCCTGGTCCCTGCCTTATTTCTACATGCTCTCATCCTTGCCTTCCAAATGCAACTTCTACTCCATCTGGTATTAACCCCTCCAACCTCATATCCATCCCCTGCCACCCTCCCTCCTCTTTCTTCTTTTCACATCTGCCCTTTGGAATGCTCTCTCCCTTTCTAATAAGTTCTTCTCTGTCCATGACGTCTTTCTCTCTCACTCTCTGCTCCTATTTGCTATAACTAAGACCTGGCTCAGTCTGACTCTGCTCTGGGAGATGCCCTCTCTTATGGTGGCCTTTCTTTGTCCCACACTCCGTGCCCTGATTGCCGGGGTGGATGTGTGGGGCTCCTCCTCTCCTCTCTCTGCCTTTACAGAACCCTTCCTATTCCCCCCTCTCTTGCTTTTCCCTCCTTTGAGGTCACAGTGTCCAGATCTTCTCTCCTCTCCCTATCTACGTGGTGGTCATCTATCGCCCACCTACCTCCACTCATCTCCCTTCTGCCTTTCTCTCTCACTTTGAATCCTGACTCTCTTTCTTTCTCTCCTTAGTGTCACGCTTGTGCTTCCCACACAGGAGAGAGAGAAAGGGAAGGACCCGGTAGCGAGGTGGGGAAGCCGCAGGGGATAAGAAGGGAGTAAGTTGCCGCGCAGCTAGGGAACGGCGCACGTAGTTACGTGACCGCGCGCAGGATAATGCGTGATGCATCCGGAGGTGCGGTGCCTGGCTCAGAGACACGAGTGATCCAGCTGCATGTGCGCGCATGCTCTGACAGCAGAGTGGGAGTGCGCGTATTCTCAGGCACCAACGCGGGGGTTGTGGGAAGCCACAAGTGAGGAGCACAGGAGTCTGGAACGGGAACCAGGAACTAGGAACATGGAACATGAACATGGAACAGGAACATGGAACTACGAACATGAACATGGAAGGAGCCGGGGAGGTAGAGTCCAGAGCACAAGGTAACATCCACAAGGGAATTGCTTCTTAGAGGACGTCCAGCCTCCTTAAAGGCATAGTGCCATAAACAGCAAGGTGCAGCGAAACTGAATATAACATAAGGGTTCTTAGTCTAATCCATTAGGCAAGGAATTATAAGCCTGCTACCACGTCAAGGTGAACCCTACTAAGCAGGTACCTACACTACCCGATGGTAAACTAACCTCAGTAGTATATGAGTGACTGTCCCAGTCTTCCGGAATCCAAAGGAGATAAGTAAAGGTCCCAAGGAGGTCCAGGCAGGAACAGCATGCGATGATAGTACTAGCAGGCACCAGGGCAGGTAGCAAATGACTAATAGCAAAGGGAAAGTCAAAGAGAGGCTTACTTCCTGTCAGGAGGAAGAGGGCAGGATTTGCCAGGGAGCAAGATGGTGTTGCTTGCTTCAGAATCCTTAAAGACACAGGAACTTGACTCGCAGCTAGAGGGCGGCGATCAGAAGTAAACAGGTAAGAAAGGAACACGCCGCAGGGTGTGTGTTCTGTGCATCATTACAGTACCCCCCTCTTAAGGATCGAACTCCGAGCGATCCAACAGACTAAGGGGCAGCGATGCATAAGAAGATAGACTCGCAGCTAGAGGGCAGCGCCCACCACACAGAGAATAAACAGGGAATCTTGACTCACGGCTAGAGGGTGGTGCACGCCATACAGGGAGACATCAGGGAAACTTGACTCGCAGCTAGAAGGCGGCACATGCCATTCCGAGAGACAGGAAATCTTAACTCGCAGCTAGAGGGCGGCGCACGCCATACAGGGAGACACCAGGGAAACCAGACATGGGTAGAGAATATGCCAAAGGGGCATGAAGTTGACTCGCAGCTGGAGAGCGGCGCACGCCGTCACGTTTACGTGCCACGCGTGAGAGAATGCGTGACGCGACCGGGGGTGGCCGGGCTCCAAGGTACGAGTAGGGAACCGTGGATGCGTGCATGATCTATAAGGAGAGCGGGAACTGAGATGCGGCAAGTAAGGAGGGAGCACGCCGCAGGGGGCGTGTTCCCCAATTCCTTACACTTAGACTCCCCTGTTCTTCTTCTTGGGGACTTCAACTGCCACATTGATGACCCCTCTCTCCCTTGGGCTTCAAGCTTTCTCTCTCTAACCTCTTCGTTTGGCCTTCAACAGTGGACTGCAGCCAGCACCCACAAGGATGGCCACTACCTAGATCTGGATTTCACTAAAAACATTTCTTTCTGATTTCTCCATTTCCCCCTTTCTTCTCTCTGACCATCACCTCATCTCATTTTCTCTCTCTTGCTTCTACCCTTCTCCATCTCCATTTACCCATCATTTTAAAGAAACCTGCGCTCTATTAACCTACCAGCTCACAGACTTCCTTCACTACAAATTTATGCTATCCTATTTCAATTTTGCTCTCTCAAGCTAAACAAACCTACCTTTCTTCACTAATCAAAACGCACAAATCTAACCCACGCTGACTCTCCTCTGTCTTTGATTCCCTACTCAAACCACCCTCAGCTGCCTCGTCTTCTCCCTCCATATCACCTCAGGATTTTGTTGACTATTTCAAAGGAATAGGTAGAATCCATATGTCAGAACATCCCCTCTGTTTCCTCCTCCAATCCTACATCGCTTCCCAACTCTCCACCTTCCTTCCGTGACTTTTTTTCCGCTGTCTCAGAGGAGGATGTGTCACTGCTGATCTCTTTGTCTCCCTCAACCACTTGCCCTCTTGACCCCATTCTCTCCCATCTCCTAAAACCTCTTGCTCCTACTTTAACCCTTACGACACACACGTTTTTAACTCCTCCCTATACTCTGGTAACTTTCCCTCCTTCAAACATGCAACAGTTATACCATTACTCAAAAATATCAAGCTTGACCCTACCTGTCTTTCTAACTATCGACTTGCCTCCCTCCTGCCTTTTGCCTCTAAACTCCTTGAACGTCTTGTATTCTTTCACTTGCTCCACTTTCTCAACACCCATTCTCTCCTAGACCCTCTACAATCTGGCTTCTGCAGTGCTCACTGGACTGAAACAGCCCCCACTAAAATAACTAATGACCTCCATGCTGCCAAAGAGAGAGGTCATTATACTCTGCTCATATTACTCGGCCTCTCTGCAGCATTTGACAGTGTGGACCACCCTCTTCACATTCTCCATACTCTTGGTATTTGTAACAAAGCTCTATCCTAGATCTCCTCTTATTTCTCCCATCGTACTTTCAGTGTCTCTTCTGCTGACACCTCCTCCTCCTCTATCAATCTCTCTGTAGGGGTTCCCCAGGGCTCTGTCCTGTGACCTCTTCTTTTTTCTCTGTACACACTTTCACTAGGTGATCTAATCACATCTCTTGGGTTTAAATATCACCTCTATGCTTACGACACCCAAATTTACCCCCTTCTGCCTTTCTCTCTCACTTTGAATCCTGGCTCTCTTTCTTTCTCTCCTCTGACTCCCCTGTTCTTCTCCTTGGGGACTTCAATTGCCACATTGATGACCCCTCTCTCCCTTGGGCTTCCCGCTTTCTTTCTCTAACTTCTTCTTTTGGCCTTGAACAGTGGACTGCAGCCAGCACCCACAAGGTTGGCCACTACTTAGACCTGGTTTTCACTAAAAACTTCTCTCTCTCTGATTTCTCCATTTCCCCTTTTCTTCTCTCTGACCATCACCTCATCTCGTTCTCTCTATCTCGTTTCTCCCCTTCTCCACCTCCATCTACCCCCGGTTCTGCAGAAACCTGCGCTTTATTCACTTACCTGACTTTGAGTCCACTTAACACTCCTCCCTCTCCTCTCTCAGGTCTGCTACAGACCCTGACAACTTGGTGAGGAACTACAACTCTGCCTTGTGCTCCTCTCTTGATCTACATGCCCCGCTTACTCTCTGTCGCCCTCGTCCTTCTAACCCTAGACCCTGGTTAAATTCCCACACACGCATGCTGCATTCCTCCACTCATTCCTCTGAATGCCTCTGGAGGAAATCTCATACTCTCGCAGACTTCTTTCACTACAAATATATTCTATCCTGTTTCAACCCTGCCCTTTCGCAAGCTAGACAACCTATTTTTCTTCACTAATCAACATGCACAAGTCTAACCCACGCCGACTGTTCTCTGTCTTTGAAACTCTACTCAAACCACCCTCAGCTGCCTCTCCTTCCTCAATCTCCGCTCAGGACTTTGCTGACTATTTTAAGGAAAAGGTGGAATCCATACGTCAAAACATCCCCTCTGTTTCTTCCTCCCACCCTACACCTCTTCCTAACTCTCCTCCTGCCTTCCTTGACTCTTTTTCCACGGTCTCTGTGGGGGATGTGTCGCTGTTGATCACTTCTTCTCCCTCTACCACTTGCCCTCTTGACCCCATTCCCTCCCATCTCCTAAAACCTCTTGCTCCTACTATAATCCCTACGCACACACACATTTTTAACTCCTCCCTCTGCTCTGGAACCTTTCCATCCTCCTTCAAACATGCAACAGTCATACCATTACTCAAAAACAGCAAGCTTGACCCTACCTGTCTTTCTAACTATTGACCTGTCTCCCTCCTGCCTTTTGCCTCTAAACTCCTTGAACGTCTTGTACTGCTGCGGCTCATTTTATTCTAACACATCGTTGGTTTTTCCCTGGCTTTTTCCTGGAATGTGACGCACTCCACCGGGAGCATGCCGCATTCATTTTGCGTTCTCAGCCGCGGGTCATGCGCAGGTCATGCGTGGTTGACGCGCGGTTGATGCGTTTATTGAGAATGGTTCGGATTTAATAGGTTGCAATTCTTCGCGTGTCCGCCAGATGGCAGATATTCATGAATTGTAATGTGCATGCGCTTCAGTAATGTGTCGACTTGCAGGTGTTTCGTTTAAAAAAGATACCACAATGTGCTATTGTAAATTGGCCTTGAGACTGAAGAAAGAGGTTGCAAAAATGTATCAATTTAGTCTTTTCATATTAAATAAAGACAAAGACCAGTTTCTGTTACAGTATTCTCCAGAGAGCCGTCGCCATGAGTGTTCAAGTGCAGCCCGTTTTCCAAAAACCCGACAGAAGTTACGCGGTTTTGATATGGGCCACGATTAATTCAACAGATGATAATATGGCAGCAGTTGTTCAAATTTATCAGTATTTTATTGAAAACTATGACTTTTACAAATTTTCGCCAGCTCCTCATACGTGGAAGCGTACAATAAGGAAAAGGTTATGTAGCGATCCCTGTTTTTATCGTATTGAGCCACAATTTGTTGGAGGGTATTGGTGTGTATCACTGGCTTTTTCCTGTATCTATGATCATGCAGACGGCAAAAGGCGAAAGGTTGTGTTAAAACCAACTAAGAAACGACAGTCGCTGCCAAGCAATGCACCAGCACCGGCTTCCAATAACGGTCCCACCGTCAGTGACAACCCTTGCTGTCTATCCAGCAAGCCTGAGCCGGATTTTGCATGCAGTTTTGATCAAGCTTGCATGTACCTAAGCAATTTCCAGCCTCATCAGCTCACTACAGGTGTACTAGTCCTGCTGCAAACTATCGACGTGGATGATCAAGAACACTGGAATGGCAGTAGCCCGGCACCGGTGCCAGCTGAATGGGAAATTCTATGGTGAGTATTGTTGCCGTATTATTTTTTTATTTTTTTTTATTTTGACAATACAGTATCAATATCGGCGCGATTCAAAAGTCAAGCGATTCTCCTGTAAGCAATATTATTGACTGAGCGGCTTCTCCAGTACTGTGCTGCAGATACTGAACAATTGGTGGAACGCTAGGCACATGCGCATTGGAACCTTCTTGAAACGCATATGCGTGTCATTACATCGACGGTTAGCGCATGCGCATGTGAACAGGAGACGCCCCCCGAGAAAATTATTGGTGGGACGGGCTGGGAACTTCTTTAGGGGGCTGACCATTACAGTAAAACTTTTCTTTTTGTTTTTCCCCAGAAAAGAAAACGGCTAATGGAGGGATTTCAATGGATAATATCGCTTTGTGTAACAATGCCTGCACATTGCTGAATCGGATTTAAAAACCCACGTACCGGAGTCTACAGTTTAGTGGCCGTTGTTATTGATTAGGATAGAATACTGTACCTGAAACAGTATGCTGATGTTTTCCGGTCGTACAGTATACAATACTTTTTTATATACAGTATACTGTGTAATAAACCCGAAAAAATAAAAACTATGCATTTATTCTACATGTATTACAGTACTGTACATACAGTATGTGTCTTCTATACAGTGCCAGTACATACAGTACAGTACCGTATGTGTCTTCTATTTTTTTTAATACTCTTGTACTGACCATGCCTACAGTATACAGTACAGTGTGCCTGGACAGTAGTGTACATTCTAGAAACACTGTATTTTGTTACAGTAGCAAAGGAGCCAATGGAACAATTTAAAACAAATCAACATGTTCTTTTATTGGTGGAGTAAGTACAAAAACATTTATTTACAAATACTGTACAATGTAGAAACATTTTAAGTGCACAGCAATTCAAAACATCAACAGGTGTATGGTTTACTGCTACAGTAGTGAAAACATTTATGTATAGAAAGTAAAAACATTTACAATCAGTCAGTATGGTTTACAGTCACATGTTTTAAAAACAAATTCTTTATTCATAAAATATACAAAACGCAACATCTCCTTTATTAAAGAATGGCAAGTCAAAATATATACAGTGGGATGGTGTGCAAAACAGTCTGCACCAGTACAGTCCTCGAGGGCAGCAAACAGGCCCGGTTTTCAGGGTAACCTTTGAAAACCGTGCCTGTTTGCGGCCCTCAGGGACTGGAATTGTGCAGGTCCTGTGTGTGTGTACAGCAAGTTAAAACATTTCTGTATAAATACAAGTTAAAAAACACACAACAACATCTCCTTTATTTAAGTACAGCAGGTCAAAACATGTACAATTCAGTTCAGCACAACAGTATGGTCTTACCTGTGATTAAAAAAAATCTTTATTCATAAAATACAGTATACAAAACGCAACATCTCCTTTATTAAAGAAACATACAGTATAGAGTACAGTGGGATGGTGTGCAAAACAGTCAGTCAGGCCTGCACCACTACAGTCCTCGAGGGCAGCAAACAGGCCCAGTTTTCAGGACAACCTTGAAAACTGGGTCTGTTTGTGGCCCTCCGGGACTGGAATTGTGCAGGCCCTGTGTGTGTGTACAGCAAGTTACACATTTCTGTATAAATACAAGTTAAAACACACAACAACATCTCCTTTATTTAAGTACAACAGGTCAAAACATGTACAGTACAGTTCAGCACAACAGTATGGTCTTACAGTACCCGTGATTAAACCAGAAAGTCCACCAGATTGTCCGTCCATGGCCGATTCCTTGCATGGCGCAATACGCCATTAATGCAGTCTCGAACGCCTTTTGTTACAGGATCTGTAATTGTATAAAAGCGCCGCAATTCCCTCAGAATGGTCCTTCTTAAATTGGTAGGAAGCGCCTTTTTTACGCGATTTCCATCGTAGTTCACTCTGAGGGCCCAGTCGCAGTACAAAGAGTAGGGCACATGGTGCTTAAATAGTAACAAGGCATACTTGTGGGGTGCACCAGCACTCATCCCCCTATACTTCTCCCTGAGCGCCGGTGGCAGATCGCACAGGGTGATGTCGGGCACCGTATCGATGCGAGCGAATGTAGGTCTTCTGGGAGCGGGTGTGCTTGAGGCGACGGGCGATGGTAGGTTGTCTGGGAGGAAGCTTTCCTCCGGTCTTGGTCGCCGTGTTGTCTCCTGGCGTGGTCTTGACGGGGTTGTCATGTCCTCCTCAACGGCATACATGTACACTACATCTTCTGGTGCAGGGGGTGCGCTTGGTGATGGAAGGGGGTCGATGCTCCCATTCAGCCACCCTCCTGCTCCGGCGTCGGGGAAACAGGGGAATGAACACCAAGCAAATGATGTATACTCGCTATGTCAGCCTCTATCTTCTCCATCCGTCGATCCATCCGTTGAACCATATGTTGCATCCATTGATCCATATGTAGAATCCGTTGCTCCACATTTAGCATGATCTCCAGAAGCAAATCTATCTTTGCCAGCACAATAGAGTTCCCGGGGATATCCACAGTTATCCCATGCAGCATCCGGTCTAACGAGCTGCTTCTTGTGCATGGCGTGTGGACATCTGGGTGGATGGGTGCAACGGAGGATGAGATGGGGGTTCCATGGAGAGAAGCGGCAGCGACGTCGAAGAAGGGTGGAGGAAGTGACCTGTGGATATCCGGTAAAGGAGAAGCGGCAGCGTCGTCGAAGAGGGATGGTGACCTTTGGATTTCCAGGCGAGAAGCAGAGTCGTCTAAGAGCAAAGGAGAAAGTGACCCGAGGATTTCAGAGGCACCAGTGGCAGCGTTGTCGGATAGAACTGGAGAAGATGGCCTGTGGGTTTCCGGGAGGGCGGCGGCAGCGTCCAGGACGAGGGGTGGAGAAGACGGGCTGAAGATTTCCGGGACAGCGGCGGCAGACTCGTCGAAGCGTATGGGAGGAAGTGGTCTGCGGGTTCGATGGGTTGGCTCCCATTCGTTTTGCATCGAGAGTACATCACCGTATTTCTTCTTGACATAATAAGGCTAACGTCTATGAAAACCCTTAGCCTTTGGGGTCAGCAGAAGGTTTTCTTTATTGGCCTTAGCCTGTCGCTTTTGCCTTGGTGTGGAAACGGCAACCGCCTTTCACTTTTTCTGCATGACAGGCACGGCAGAGGCGAGTGGGTTCCTGCGTCCGTAGAATTGGGGTTGATCCATGGAAGCAGATGGCATAATGCAGTATCTGGACAATGGCAAGTTCAGATAAAGATCATCGAGTGGTGGGCTATGCAAAGTGTGTAACCTTTTATGCATGGCGGCGAGGTACAGGTGTTGAAAGTGGGCGTACTCTAATGTGAGTCATTACCGTATAAATACACCATCTATTTTGTGGATTCACTGCACATTGAATACACATCGACTAAACATTGAATATACATTCTTGTGTTTATATTTCTTTCTACTCGCAGCAATGCCTGTTAAAAAGATTTCCAAGGATCTCAGCATGCGAATTAAAGAGATGTACACGAGCGGACACCGAATTGCTGCTATCCAACGCTGGTTAGCTACTTCTGGACTCGTTGTGCCAGCAACCACCGTGAGCTATCATGCACACGGAAAAAACAGAGAACGCAAAAGGGCACCAAGGGTAACAAACGCGTAAGTATATTTATACAACTTAAAACATTTTTTTATATCAAATAATGTACTGTAGATCTACAGTACTGTATCTAATATTTT
The DNA here is from genome assembly GCF_040206685.1 of Ascaphus truei. Classification (NCBI taxonomy): domain Eukaryota; kingdom Metazoa; phylum Chordata; class Amphibia; order Anura; family Ascaphidae; genus Ascaphus; species Ascaphus truei. The sequence continues at coordinate 109,571,334 of NC_134484.1, read as the reverse complement.
TGTTATTTCTGTACATTTATATTACAACAGTATATATTTTTTTCTATTTCTATTTATATTACAACAGTATATATATTTTGTATATTTATATTACAACAGTATATATATTTTGTATATTTATATTTATATTACAACAGTATATATATTTTTAATATTTATATTTATATTACAACAGTATATATATTTTTTATATTTATATTTATATTACAACAGTATATATATTTTGTATATTTTGTATATTTATATTACAACAGTACTGTATATATATTTTTTATATTTATATTACAACAGTATATATATTTTGTATATTGCTGCATATTAATAGAACAATATATTGTATCCTGTTGATCTACTGTCTCTAATATTTTTACTTACCGGATTGTTTTTCTTTACATTGTAGGGAGACAACTCTTCTGGTGGACAAAATAAGTGAGGAGAATGATGAGAAGAGTGCATTAAGGGTCAAATACACTCTGCAGGAAAATCACAATCTCACTGTATCTGAGACCAGCATAAAGAAGATGAGATGCAGCATTGGATAGAAATAAGGACGTGTGAGGTTAGTACTGGACAGTACAGGAGGTAAAAGTGTTGTTTAGGAAACTGTACTGTACCGCTAAAATTATTTATTCCTTGTCATTACAGAGCGTACCCCATAATACGAGACGTAAACAAAATAAAAAGCGTGGTCCAGGCCCAGGCATGGATCGACAGTGGAGAAACTATCCAGGATTGCATCTTCACTGACGAGTCTACTGGAGAGATTTGCAACCTTTGCATTCCACAAGAAAGGCCGCATATCTTTGAAGCCATGGCCAAAACACCCCGTAAAGCTGCATGTGTGTGGTGCCATCTCTAGGCGTGGACCAGGATGCATTGTTATCTTTGACGGTAAAATATATCAAATATAATGTAGCCTTATGCACTGTACTTTCCTAGTGTAGCCTCACTGTATGGGTAAAAGAGTTGGGGTGCTCAAACCCGCAGCAACTCCATCCAATAACATGAGTAATATTAACCCTGGAGAAACCAGTGGGAGTGGGTGGGCAAATAAAGACTTGTAAGTATCACAGTGACAACAGTCAGACTTAACTATAGCAGTCTAAACCAATAAGCCCCACTCACGTCATCTCCAGGGTTCCTCTGCCGGCGTGCAAGCCAAGAAGGATCCAGAATCCAGACACATCCAGTAGAAAAAAAACGAATGGCGCACAGCCAGGGAGCCAGGTGTGGAATAAAAAAACTTTTTCTTTATTGCAGCATGGTGAGAGACAAAATCACCCCCTTAGGGGACACAGACAGGGACCTCCTACGCGTTTCGGACCAACGGGTCCTTTATCAAGGAGTATGGGATATGCTTAGAATGGGCACCTTAAATGCCTAATGCTTGATAGGCAAATTACAAAAATCTGTGTACAATTATGTCGCGGGCCCACTGCGCATGCGCGTGACGTCATCCGGCGCGCCGCTCCAACAACCCTGAGGATTGTGGGTAAGAACCGCCCCCTACCGTCGCCCGCACATGCTCACAGTGGGCCGCGAAGAGGAATGGTACTCTCTGGTCTGGCATCAGCTGAAGGGCCATATCCGGAAAGTGGTGAAACCCTCCAAAAAGGACGAGTTGTTGAAAGGCATAATGAGTTTTTGGAATGATGTACTCACCGTGGAACGCTGCAATAAATATATAGACCATATTGCGACTGTGTTGCCCATTGTGATCGCGCATAATGGGCAAGCATCAGGAAAGTAGTACTGTACTGTGGTATTGTACAGTAAGTACCGTATGATACAGGTAAGTATGGCACAGATTTTTTCGTTCCTAATAGTCAGAGTATACCGTAGTTACAGTTTTTTCTTTACAGAGAGAGCAGCACCAGCCATCTGGTTACATAGTATTTAACAGTAGTCAGAGTATACAGTAGTTCCAGTATAGACTAGTTTGACAGCAGTACAGTAACTGCCTACTAACTGCTCGATTTTTTTCTTTCCAGAGAAAGCAGCACCAGCCATCTACAGTACAGTAGTACTACACATCACACAATGCCATAATACAGTACGCACATAACTGCACTAATTTTTTGTTTTCTTGTCGTTTCAGGAAAAAAGGGTGGCCTGGGGGGAGGTGGGGTGTTGTGTCCAGTCTAATCTATTTGTACAGTCAAATGTGCAGTATATAAACAGCAGTAATGATGTACACAAAACCTCTCCTCTCTCAAAGTACTACTGTACTGTACACAGAATAAGGAACAAGATAAAGACGGAAAAAACAATATTACTATATATATATATATATATATATATATATATATATATATATATATATATTATACATTACAGTATATATTATTAAATAATATTCTTATAAATGTGCATTATTCATGTTTCCCCATGTTTTAGAAATGTTTTCTAAATATTTATCCAATTTCAATCTGCCAAAAGAACTTAATAAAGACTGCATTATGTATTATTCATGATTATTTTTATATTTGTATTTTTTGGTTCCTGATAAAATAAAATAAATATTTATTCACATTCCTGCTAGTCATAATCATTTACAACAACCACAAACCCCCCCACCCCTACAGTACACCAATGAATCTGTTAATGGTTTTTTTAACTCTCAATTCTCACAATGCTGTGCAAATCGGATTTACATTTCAAAATCGAGAAGGGATTTTCAAAAGCGTTACCGTAAACAAAGCCTCAAAGGGTTGCGGGGGGGATGGAGGTGATTACACGCAGGCGCACAGAGGTTTTGTACACTGGCGACACACTTTATTCGAGCTCGGCTAGTCCCACGAATTCGGGTATACCCGGGTGTATTGAGGTTTGTGACTGTTTTCTGCCCGAGTGCATTGAGGTATTTTCCAAGCAGGGATTGAAGCATTTTATTCCCGCTGGCTGCAATACTGCACAGTATATATATATATACTGCATTACAATACATGAATTTATGCCATCTGGTAGACACGCGAAGCATTGCAGCCTATTAAATCCTAATCATTATCATTTAACAGATCAGCCGCCCATCAGCCAGGCATGAACCCAGGCTGGGAAGGCAAATGCAACGGGGCTTGTCAGAGGTGAGGAGCGGCGCATTCCAGGTATCTGCCAGGTACATACCGGGTATTTGCTCGAATAAAGTGTGTCGGTGCAGTAGCTCGGCTATGGACGGATTAAGAACACAATGTCAAGATTCAGAAAATGAATGACTCTGTGGAGAGGGGGGGGGTGGATGAGTCATGCGCAGTAAGCATCTAGCTCCCATCTCAAAAAGGATTACACGCAGACGCAGTGAGGCTTTGTAGCTCGGCTATAGACGGATTAAGAACACAATGTCAAGATTCAGAAAATTAACGACTCCGTGGAATTTCAAATCCTTGAGCTAGCCTTGTGTGTGTTCGTGGGGGAGGGGGCTACAGGGTACAGCTGCATGAAGTTCAAAGATAAAGACATACTTTAATTTCAAAAGACAGTTCATCATAATAAAACACCCCCACATACAGTACGTAAAAAGCACACAAATCAACCATGTGCAGTCAAACACATAGGGTCGCAGTCAAAAGCTACAGCTCAGATTGAATATCGTAATACAGTAAGATGGTTTTTGCAGGCTTGTGGAGAAAAAAAAATTACAATAAAAAAATGTAAAAAATTTTTTTTGGTCACTCACTCACTCAAGCAAGCAAGCAGTGGTGGGCGAAGTAACAGGCGCATGCGTAGTAATCACCTGCTGTCAAGCAGGAATGTGATTGAAACCAGACACACGTTCAAAGGAATGGTGTGGGAGAGATAAACTGCATTGTAGAGAAGATAAGAAGTTGAAATACCCTGCAGTGCAGTTAATTATCCTGAGCGAGGGGAGAGCGCTGTATATGCCGAAATGTGACACTGTTACAGTACTGTACACGCCTATGCGTTTCAACAATTTTCAAATGAGACATACTGTACAGTACAGCACTGCAAATGCATGTATACTTTAAATATGAAAATTTACAATTACTGCGCACGCACACACAGACTGTGTACTGACGTCGGTTGAACCGCAAAGGTATTAGACTTCCAAGACAACAGCTCGCAAACGCCCCCCTGAGTTTTTACACGGCATTGCAGTATTGCAGACGATGAGAATAAAATGCTAAAATCACGAGCGCTAAAAAAACGCAGTTCACTCCGGGCGAAACAAACAGAAAACCGCACCTAACCGGGATAATCTGAGAGCCGCGGACCTAGCCGATTTAGGGGTTCATGCAGTAAGCGGCGGAAAGGCACTTCTCGCCACTTTCCCGCCTAAAAAGCCTATCCGTATTCAGTAACGGGCGAGAAAGTGCCGAGATTCAAAAAAAACGCCAGTTTGGCTGGCGGTTTTTTTTTTCCGCCAGTGGCGGGGCGAGAAGGCACTTTCCGCCTAAAAAATCAAATTTTTCCGCCACGCTGTATTCTAGTAGAGGCGAGTAGCTAAGCGGAGCTATTTGCCTCTCTAGAATACCGTTTTGCTGGCGGATCAGCCACGCAAGAAAAAGATGGCAAATTGCTGCTCAGAGGCAGCGGATGAGTGGCGGATCGGCACTTAGAAAAAAATCAGGCCTTTTTCCTGGCTGGGATTGATGCCGGGGGTCTCCGGAGCTGATACCATTAATATCAGCACCGGACCCCCCCGGCATGCATCCGAGGCAGGAAAAATGCATTTAAAGGCCACTTCATTACCCAGCGGCTAACCGCTAAGGCAATGAAGGGGTTAAAGAGCCGTGCCATGTTTATTGTGGGTAGCGGGGGTGGGTGAAGGGGGTATTTGGCCCTTGTTGTTTGTTTAGGGCTTGCGGGGGGGTTGCGGGTGCACTTAACCCCTTCACGACCGTAGCGGTTAAAACCTATAAATACTATATATATATATATGACCCCAACAACACCTATACCCCCCTAACATACAAGGATGTTTTGGCAACGGACCCCAAGGATGATGGGCTTATTTTATTACGGTATTTAATGTGTTTAATAATGTTCAAATAATGTATTATTCCTATGTGGATAATAGTTATTTGGCACATTATTGTACTGTATGTGCTGGGGGAGGGGGTATTGGCCTCAAGGGTATTTGGTAGGACTCCCCTGTGGGTAGTGGGTGAGGGTGGTTAGGCCTCAGGGGTGGGGGGGTTAGTGGGGGAGGGTATGTGGGTGATGGTGGGTTAACCCCTTAATGACTGAAGCGGTTAATAACCGCTATGGTGATTAAGGGGTTAGGGGACATTACATTGGATGTTTTTATTCTTGTGTCTGTTTTGCAGAAGCGGATGGGGCATGGGCAGGATGAAGATGAGGATGCCCTTCATCGTGGCAGCCGCACATGGGTGAGTGCTATATGTATTTAATGTCTTTATTGTTCAGTAAGTATTTTAAATGGATAATAGTAATGTTGCCCATTACTGTATTGTATGTTGTGTATTGCTGCTATGTTTATTGGGGGCATTTGTCCCCAATAAACATGCTATTATGCGTTAACCCCTTCATTACCTTAGCGGCTATCCGCTATGGTAATGAAGCAGCATTAATGTATTTTAATAATATTGTGCGGGAGCAGGGGGCCCCCTGAGCTGAACCGCATTTATTTGTGGCTCAGAGACCCCCTGCTTCCCGAGTTACAGGCCCTGGTTTGGGGCATCGGTTACAGTGTGGACGCCATGTGTGTTGCGGGCACGTAGCGTATGGGACGCTATAAACATGGCGCCGACACTGCCCATCCGATCACACATACCGGGGCCTGTAACTCGGTAAGCAGGGGGTCCCTGGTCCACAATGTGATGCGGTTCAGCTCGGGGGACCCCCTGCTCACTGTACAGTGTTATTAAATAAATATTAATGCTGCTTCGCTACCATAGCAGATACCCTGTAAGGTAAGGAACGAGTCTTTATTGATATGTGTGTTTTACTCATAGTATAGATGTGCAGAGGGTCTCCTGAGCTGAAGCGCTTTTGTTTTAGGTCTGGGGACCCCCTGCTTCCCGAGATACAGACCCCTTTATGGGGTGCCGGTATCCCTCTGCTTTGTTTACATTCTGCGGTCACGTGATCGGGACCTTTAAATGCAGAGGGATACCGGCACCTCATAAAGGGGTCTGTATCTCGGGAAGCAGGGGGTCCCCGGACCTGAAACCAATGCGGTTCAGCTCCGGAGACCCCCTGCACATGTACACTATGAATAAAAGTTGTTTTAAAAATAATTTTTATTGTGCTGATGTTTGCGCCGAGAGAGCAGCGGATCTCTCTCTGCTGCAAACACAACTCGGCAGGGGACGGCTTCTCGGCAGTTTCTCGCCAGGCAGCCGTCCTGCCACCGGTTACACGCCATTTCATCAAATGGTGTTGGCTAATTCATTCGCCAGGGATTCGCCCCTTACAGCATACAGCCAGTTTAACACGCCAAAAACATGGCTAATTGCTAAACTGGCTAATGCTTTTTTTCGCTGCTTACTGCATGATGCCCTTAGACTCAGGTCGGCCGTCACTGTATTCTCTCGCTTGCTCCTTTTTCTCAACACCTATTCTCTCCTAGACCCTCTACAATCTGGCTTCCGCACTGCTCACTCCACGGAAACAGCCCTCACTAAAATAACTGACGACTTCCATGCTGCCAAAGACAGAGGTCATTACACTCTGCTCATATTACTCGACCTCTCTGCAGCATTTGACACTGTGGACCACCCTCTTCGCCTTCACATTCTCCATACTCTTGGTATTCGGAACAAAGCTCTATCCTGGATCTCATCCTACCTCTCCCATCTTACTTTCAGTGTCTCTTCTGCTAACACCTCATCCTCCTCTATTGATCTCTCTGTGGGAGTACCCCAGGGCTCTGTCCTGGGACCTCTTCTCTTTTCTTTGTACACACTCTCTCTAGGTGACCCAATAACATCTTTTGGGTTTAATTATCACCGCTATGCTGACGACACACAAATATACTTTTCAACACCCGACCTTACACCTGCTGTACAAACCAAACTTTCTGAATGTCTCTCTGCTATATCATCCTGGATGGCCCTCCTCCGCCTTAAACTCAACATGGCTAAAAAAGAGCTCCTCATACTTCCTCCCAAACATGGCCCTACTACCTCCTTCTACATTACTGTTGGAACTACGATCATTCACCCAGTAGCCCAAGCACGCTGCCTAGGGGTCACACTCGACTCCTCTCTCACATTCGCCCCTCACATTCAAAACATTTCTAAAACCTGTCGCTTTTTCCTCCGCAATATAACAAAGATACGCTCTTTCCTCTGTTGCTCGACTGCTAAAACTCTGACTCAGGCCCTCATTCTCTCCCGTCTTGATTACTGTAACCTCCTGCTGTCCGGCCTTCCTGCCTCTCACCTGTCTCCCCTACAATCTATCCTAAACGCTGCTGCCAGAATCACTCTACTCTTTCCTAGATCTGTCTCAGCATCTCCCCTCATGAAATCCCTCTCCTGGCTTCCGATCAAATCCCACATCTCACACTCCATTCTTCTCCTCACTTTTAAAGCTTTACACTCTTCTGCCCCTCTTTACATCTCAGCCCTAATTTCTCGTTATGCATCATCCAGACTCTTGCGTTCTTCTCAAGGATTTCCGCAATATAACAAAGATACGCCCTTTCCTCTGTTGCTCGACTGCTAAAACTCTGACTCAGGCCCTCATTCTCTCCCGTCTTGATTACTGTAACCTCCTGCTGTCTTGCCTTCCTGCCTCTCACCTGTCTCCCCTACAATCTATCCTAAACGCTGCTGCCAGAATCACTCTACTCTTTCCTAAATCTGTCTCCGCATCTCCCCTCCTTAAATCCCTCTCCTGGCTTCCGATCAAATCCTGTATCACACACTCAATTCTCCTCACTTTTAAAGCTTCACACTCTTCTGCTCCTCCTTACATCTCAGCCCTAATTTCTCGCTCTACACCATCCCGACTCTTGCGTTCTACTAAAGGATGCATTCTCTCTACCCTTTTTATGTCTAAAGCCCTCTTCCGTCTTAAACCTTTCTCACTGACTGCCTCACACCTCTGTAATGCCCTTCCCCTCAATATCTGACTGGTACCCTCTCTATCCACCTTTAAGACCCATCTTAAAACCCACCTCCTTAATGAAGCACATAAGTAGCTCTGTGGCTGATACTATACACCTCATACATAAACCTTGGCCCCTTGCAGGTTCACTTAACAAAACACTTTCCTACTGTCTCTGTATATTCCTCCTACTTACCAATTAGATTGTAAGCTCTTCAGGGCAGGGATTCCTTTTCCTAAATGTCACTTTTATGTCTGAAAGCACTTCTTCCCATCATGTGTTATTTGTATTATTTATTTTATGATTGTCACGTGTATTACTGCTGTGAATACTCCCAATACTATCTAAAGACATGGAAAAATGTGTCCACTCCAAATTAAGCGATTACTATACCAAGACAAATTTCCCTAACCAATTCCAATCTGGCTTTCGCCCCAAACACTCCACCGTAACTACCCTGCTAAAAGTTTGCAATGAAATCCAGTGTGGAATGGAACGGGGACAACTCATTTGTGCAATATTCCTAGATTTTGCAAAGGCTTTTGACACTGTTGATCATGCTATCCTGCTTAACAAACTTCAGAGCAATGGAATAGGGAAGCAGGCTTTAAACTTGTTTCAGTCCTACCTATCAGGTAGATCCCAACATGTGTCCATCTCAGGCTCTAATTCCAACCCCCTGGATATCACCTGTGGTGTACCACAAGGCTCTGTTCTTGGGCCCCTACTCTTCTCAGTGTTCATCAATGATCTTCCCACAGCTTGTAAGGAAGCTTAAATATACATGTATGCAGATGACACAATCCTATATGCACAACGCCATAGCCTCTCCAACCTTGAACACATACTTCCGTCTGACTTTTTGAGACTCGAAAACTGGATTTCCCAAAACAAACTGTGTTTAAACACTGACAAGACTGTTACAATGGTATTTGGGACCAAGACTACATTTTTAAAGCTTCCAGTGACTGAGCTCCAGATAAGAACCAATGCTAACACCACCCTAACTCCTGTTACTAGTTTTAAATACCTGGGCATATGGTTTGACTCCCACTTAACATTCGGGATGCACATTGATACCTTGACATCCAAAACCTATGCCAAACTAGGTGTACTTTACAGGAACAAATCCTCCCAAAGTCTGCTGGTCAGGAAGCGTATCGCACAGCAGATGCTAATGCTAATTATCGACTATGGAGACATAGTATATGGCTCAGCACCCCAATCCCACCTTAGCAAACTTAACACCCTCTACAATTCAATATGCCGTTTTGTTCTCCAATACAACTACAATGCACATCACTGCAAAATGCTCAAAGAACTAGATTGGTCATCACTTGAGTCTAGGTGCAAAGTTCACCTTTCCTTTCTCGCCTTCAAATACTTTCTGGGCAAGCTACCCGTCTATCTGAACAATCTTCTCACCCCTACCACATGCAGCACTTATCATCTGATATCAGACTCCAAAAGACTGTTCATGGTCCCATGGCTCAAAAAAGTATCCGTCCGCTCCTCCTTCTCTTACCGTGCACCACAAAACTGGAACAACCTACCGGAGACTCTCACATCCACCACCAGTTTTAGTTCCTTCAAAACTAAGGCTGTCGCACATTTTAATCTGGTCTGTAACTGTTACATACACCTATAATATATATTTTCTTTAACTGTGCTTGCAATGTCTTGTATATAATGTACTGCACCGACACACTTTATTCGAGCAAATACCCAGTATGTACCTGGCAGATACCTGGAATGCGCCACTCCTCACCTCTGACAAGCCCCGTTGCATTTGCCTTCCCAGCCTGGGTTCATGCCTGGCTGATGGGCGGCTGATCTGTTAAATGATAATGATTAGGATTTAATAGGCTGCAATGCTTCGCGTGTCTACCAGATGGCATAAATTCATGAATTGTAATGCAGTATATATATATATACTGTGCAGTATTGCAGCCAGCGGGAATAAAATGCTTCAATCCCTGCTTGGAAAATAACTCAATGCACTCGGGCAGAAAACAGTCACAAACCTCAATACACCCGGGTATACCCGAATTCGTGGGACTAGCCAAGCTCGAATAAAGTGTGTCGCCAGTGTATACCCTGTTCACTTATGTAACTTTATTTGTAACCATGTATTATTTGTCTTAACTCTGTGCCCAGGACATACTTGAAAACGAGAGGTAACTCTCAATGTATTACTTCCTGGTAAAATATTTAATAAATAAATAAATAAATGTACATGAATGGCGTTATATATATATAAATAAAGATATACATATATACTTCATACATACATACAGTGGCGACCGAGCTGACTCTAATGCGGCCGCCACCGCAGTTTTAAAATAGCGCGGGTGCCGCGTGGGCTGTCTCCGGCCGAAACCGGCCCGGTTTCGGCCGGTTTTCCCGCGCCTCGGGCGCTTTCAATAGTAAGCGCCATTAGCGCTTATCTATTGAAGTGGCCGCTGCGCGGGAAACTCCGTTTTTAAACGGAGAACGGACCCGCGGCTAGCCCGCTACGATCCCGGCCAGCTCCCGACAAGCTTTAGACTGAGCTTAGCCGGGACAGTACAAAGCGATAGGCTGTTTGTTTATTTGTATGCTGCCGTAAAGCTGTGTTGTTTACTACAGTAAATAAAAACCAATGTTTATTTCCCCATAATCTATGTCTCCCTGGTTACACATCTGCACTCATCTCCTATAATTTGTAAAAGGTGTGGTCTATTTGGGTATATACAGTATGGGTTCTCTATTATGAATATTATCCAGACCCCCTTGATGAAGTGTAATTACCCGAAATGCATTGAGGTTGTCCCTAGGAGCATGTTGTGGCGTCGGACTGCTGACATCGCCATGCTTGTTCTTTTCCCGGAGTGGGACACTTGCGGTGGGATATCTGTGGAAGGTTTCCCCCAAAATATTCATCTTTGGTCCCAGACTTTCACCAGCTTTGTCTCCGAGTGCAGGATGATGCATTCACCTGTGCCTAATCATGTACATTTAGATGTGAGTCTTTTATTAAAACTTTTTATATAAAGATTGTTTTTTATACTTAGACATCTCCCAGTTGCGCTCTTTTCTTGTTGTCTCCTTGTTCAAGTTAGCCCCGGTGATCTCGGGAGGATACGGAGCATCAGGGAAAATTTTCTACAAGTGGAGGATTCTATGTTTCCTGTAGCCAGCACGTGTTGAACTGTTTTTTTGACTGGTATCTACAAAGTTACCTTTGCACTTGCTAGGATGACAAAGGAACCATTTTAGAGATGGACGCAGAGACAAGGATGTACCAATAGAAGCCATCCAGATACGCTGGAAATAATGCCAAAAGCTGAGGGATCTACCTATCTGACATGAGTTCAAGACTTTTGTAATCTGTAAAATTGTGAGTGCGACAAAGTTAACCTTCGTGATTTTAATATATACAGTATGACAGATTTGGTCTGTAACTGTTACATACCCCTATAACATACTGTATATTACCTTTAACTATGCATGTATTTTTCATCATAACTCTATGCCCAGAGCATACTTTAAAACGAGAGGTAAATCTCAATGTATTACATCCTGGTAAAACATTTCAATAAATAAATAAAATACTACACCATGAGTGTCTTTCTATTTCTTCGCCTGTTATAAGAAATCCTGATTGAAGAGTCGTTTTTCTGGTTTAGATCCCTAAATATTGGAACAAGAATATTGCAGATTATCATAGTGCCTTTTTCCTAGGCATTCCATGTGAGTGTATTACCGGTCACAGCGTTCACAAATATTGTAGCACACTTTGCTCAACATACTGCACTATATTATTTTCTTTTTTTTTTCTTTCCCCATTTTCTCCCTGATTTTTGAATCTGCACTGGTTATTTTCTTTTTTTTTTGTCTAAATGTTTATTTATAATATCTAAGTCCAAAGCATCAGTTTAAAACTGTATATATATATTTTTTTATTTACTCCCTGTAATTGTAGCTTTTCAGAATTTAAACTCAAAAATGATGAGCTTCAGATGGAAAGATGTCTACTTTAATAGCATGAAGACTAAAAGAAATGTGTGCAGCACTAACTTTTCCAATCGCTCAGTACTTCAGCCCTAATTCCACTTAGTGGAATACACTGGAGTTGCAATGAAGTGCCAGCACTTACTGTACATATTGAACACCTTTTCTACAATTCCTATGTTTATATCATAATTTAAAGAAGCAGGCTGTGCTGCTAGTTTCTTTTTTATATTGTTTTTTCATTAACCAAATTGGACCACGTTATTCTGAGCCCCCTGGACCACGGTTCCCAAGAGATTTCAAGTGTATCCACCGGACACGATTAGCTGTCTCCTTTGAGCCCAAGAAGACGACGAGACAACAACGGTTGGGATTTACCCTGGGGTTTTTTGGATTGACAGATGAAGATAGAAGATAAAGAAGATCAAGAAATAGTGACAGATGAAGATAGAAGAAGGTGAATAAAGAAAGAAAAAAGAATATTTGGGTACCTGATCCGGATCTTCATGGCGGATGGCATCGGATGCTGTTGGAGGCCTTCAAGGTACGTGAGCTTCCTGTTACCCCGGGAGTCGGAGGGCCACCGCTTCTAATGGTAAGTAATATATTGAATGTTTGTAAATGTCTCTTCTTACAGGTTTCTTCATTGGATGTGTTTGTTGATTTTTTGGGGGAGGCACATTGACTGATAATATATTAATCTGTACCACTTTAGGGTACAGATGAATACATTATAATGACAATATTTGGGGGGCATTTGTGGCTTGGTATTGCTGTTGGTTGTTTTAATTTCAATTTCTTATGTGGATGTGATTGTTTGTTTTTTTCCTGCTTAATGCTAATAAAATGTTTGCGATTGGTGTTCGTATGTAGTTAATGTTGTATTATGTTAGCTAATGCGTTTGATGGTTATTTCAGATATTGTTTGAATTTATGTCTTTGTCTTTTAATGTTTACATTCATTAATGTTGTAGTAATTCATTGGTTTGATTGGTTAGTGTTACTATTCATTTCGAGTTGGTTTAGGAATTGTTTTGATTAATGGTTTAATTAAATCATTGATGATGTTGTTATTGCTTGTATTCATTGGATTAGCTGGCTACTGTTTTAGGTATATTTACTTTATTTAGGTATGCTAATGCAGTGTTTAATAATGGGCAAATAATCTATTATCCATATCTGGATAATAGTTTTTTGCACATTACTGTACTGTATGGGTTTGGGCGGAGGGGTTTGTGGGGGGGGGGTCGTATATTGATGTTTGTTAAATCTTTTTTTAATATACATGTGTTTCATAGTGTAGATGTGCAGGGGGTCCCCGGAGCTGACCCGCATTGGTTTTATGTCCGGGGACCCCCTGCTTCCCGAGATACAGGCACCTTTATGGGGTGCCGGTATCCCCTGCAGTTTCAAGCTTCTGCGTCACGTGACTGGGACATTTAAATTCTGCAAGGGATACCGGCACCCCATAACGGGGCCTGTATCTCCTGAAGTAGGGGGTCCTCGGACCTGAAACCAATGCGGTTCAGCTCCGGAGACCCCCTGCTCATGTACACTATTATTAAAATGATTTTAATTAGTGTACGATCGCCTGTAACAGCCTTGCATAGAGATGGCAAATCTCCATGCAAATGTTACATGCGGCTTTTTTTCCTATCAGCTAGCGTATGTGAAGTTTAAGAATGCTAGCAGGGGGGGGAAAAAGCAACATGTACGCTGTGGGTGTTTTGAGCACGTACGTTAAAAATGGGCTCAAGGCCCTAGTGAATCGCGATCCCGGCCTCACTTTTAAACGGACGTGATTTTTTTGAACATCAGAACGCAAACCCATTGAGCTTAGTGCATAGCCCTCAATGTATTAAACACCACTATAACTAATTCCCCAGAGGCTTTAACTTCTTTATGAAAGATGCAATAATGCTTTGTTTCACCTGGCCAGGGCAGTTACTCGGATCAACTGATGTAGTGCTGATAGAGTATATTGCGTGTCTTGGTTACAGTCCAACTTATCTCTTATTTTAAAAGGGTAACTAATTCCACTGAGATGTGTAACAGGTGTTCTCCCACCCTCTGGGAGATTTCATTGTTACCTGGTGTTGTGCTCCTCACTTGCTAGGCTTACAGAATACAGAGTGTCCCCTGGTGTTAGTTGGGGATGAACAGGACAGTCTTTAGGGTTCTTCTCAGTTCTTCACTTGGTGCAGCACCTCCATCTCCAACAGGACCCAGCAGCACTGGGTGCAGATCCTACAGGAAAACCCTCTTGTACTTCCCCTGATTAACTGCAGTCTTAGGCAGGAGTATAAAACAGGAACAATTCTCTCTCTGGTCACTGGAATCAACTCAAGGAGCTTGAAGCTCCAAAGGTCTATCCTTAGCTCCCATATCCCCTGGTGGAATATGGGGTAGTTGTCCCCACTCCCCTGAGGGAGGGGAAGAAAGGTGGCCAGAGCCCTGGCTCCGCACCTCCTACTCTATGCACAGAACCACTACCAGGACCACTCAATTTAGGCTCCACAGCTTCTTTTGTACCCATGGGAAAGGTCCTAGGTCTGAGCCCCTGATTGGGCAGTACACAGGCGGCCCTAGTCCAACACCCCCTCACCACCACCCCACCCCGGTCTCTCAAGGGAGCTGTTTACTGGTACCAGTGCAGGCAGTGTTATGGTTAATGTGCAAGGCAGTACAAAAATATACAGTATACTCCTGATGAAGCCGTCACTAAGAACGGTGAAATGTGTAGAGCGTGACCCTCAGTGTGTTATCTGGAGGGAGAGAATCTGCCGGGATGGTCTGTGACGTCAACTTCGATCGGCGGAGGAACCGGAAGTGACGTAGCGGCTCCAAGCAGAGGTGCAGGACGGAGACCAGTGGACGCAGCGGCGGTGTGACGGGATCCCGAGAACGTGACTCGGCTACCATCTGTACCCCTATACCCACGCTGTGACCCATTTGGAATCCTGTAAGCCTTCATTTTTACCAGTGTTGGATAAATCGCTTTGGTATTTTATCTGGGCTCTGTGTTTCTCTTTTGATATTCACTCTACCTCCTATTTTTGCTGCTATTTTTGCCATCTGGACATTTACTGTTGGACATTTGCTGACATTATCTAGTGTGTCTCATTTGCTAATTTAAGAGCTTTGATACTACTGTGTTTTGTTTTAACATAACTGCACTATGGTAGTTTTATATATTTTTTTCTAGGTAATTTCGCTCCCCTGGTTTTTCCTTTTATGCTAATGTGCTAGGCAGGGCAGATTACTGGCCAAGAGGATACACGGCTACAGATGTTTAAGGGGCTCATCTGGGTAATTGATACAATTTTTACCCAAACCTGACAACTATAAGCAAGCATTATTTATTTTATTTTTAAAGTTAGACTTGGGAAGGGTTTGATTTCCTCTGGTTACTCTCTTTTGTGCAATGTCACTGTGGGTTCAACAAGTGCTTGTACAGCCAGTTCTCCCTTTCTTACTTTCATTGTTACTCTGATAAGGACAAGGTGGGGCATAAGGTTAATCCAAATATTTGATTGCCAAACACTTCCCCATTCAGATGCCCCTATGAAATTTAGCTGGCTGACTATGTGGGATTGCACTTTAAAGCCAAGCAAAGGTTTACTCGTGGTGGCTCAACAGCACATAAAGTAATGAAAATCTGTTAGCAGAACCTAGGCCCAATCCCAAAAGAATTCAGATGCCAATTTCTTAGGGCAAATTATAGCAATGTTGTTTGCGAAATTGCTTTCACCGAAACCTTAGGTCTCGCTCAGTTGTGTCATCTCTCGTTTGTACAGCCAATAAATGTTCCTGGTGTGTAATACTTTATTTGCCTGTTTTCAGTTATGTGTCCATCCCTACATCTATGTAATGTATGATCTATCTAATGATTGCATGCACCAGTGTACACTCCCTCTTTCTGTCTCTGTCTTTTTTTTCTCACTCTCTTACTCACTTTTTTCCACTGCTTCCTTCTTTCACTCTTTTCCACGCTCTGTATCTGTTTATTTTTCACTTTTATCTCACTATCTCAAGCTCCTATTCCTCATGTCCAGTCTCTCCCCCTAGCTACTTACAGAACAGCTCTCTTTTGCCATTTTTACTTCAGCCATTTCTAATAGCACTTGCTTGCTCTTCCCCACCTCACATGCCTCCCCTGTGCTGCCCTGGTCTCTCCTCCTCGCGATCTCAGCCTGGGAGGGAGGAGGGATGGGTTTAAAAGTTGCATAATTGGTGTAGTCATTAAAGACAGGCAGTGGTACAGCATTTAGAGCTGCACAACAGCGCAATTCTCGACTGTGCAGTGTCTGCCACCCGCAACTCATTCTGCATCCTCCAGGAGTCCCCATGAACCAAAGTACTACCTTAGGTATTGCACTTGGTCTAAATTCTCTTTGTTTTTTTTCTCTTGGGAGAATGACCTAGTATCTTCAGCATACTCAATATATGCTAGGTTACTTAATGTCTTAATTATAACAAATTAAATATCAGCAACTGAATCAAATGAATATTGTAGGATCATCTGTAATACAAGCATCTTAGAGCATTTTAAGGTGCAATGATTAATCTTAAAAGAGGTGTTTTTGCTTCTCTTCCATTTGCTTTTCACTTAGAAATACATTTTGACTGATATGTGACCTAAGGGAATTCTCCCATTTGTCAAAAGACTTTTCATATTCATGTTAAATACAGCACAACTAGGGCATTTTTCCTGCTTCATGGTTCTTTCACTAGATTTGACGTGTGATCATAGGAGCTTATATGAACAATTTATCACTACCCTCTTGCCAAGTTCCACAGCCAAAAACTGATTGAGAACTAAGAGGCAGCATCATATCTTTTCTATGTTGTTTACTCTTGGGGCTTATATCACTTTACCACAGTGTATAGACACAAACAGTTGCTACATTGTTGTAAATGTACTGTACTATATTCTTCTTGTCTGGCTTGCCTCGGCCAAACAAACGCAAATTAAAAAAAAAGTGCTGATTTCGTTTTATTTTGTGGCTTAAAAATGCAAGTTTGGTTTTATTTAATGTCACAGTAGAAAGGAAATGTGTTCACATGAGTGAATCCATATTTTTTCCCAGCAAAAGTTAAAACATCAAAGATTTTTTTTTTAATTGCTATGAAAATTACTTACAAACACCTAGATTTATTATTTCATAAATAGGCGCAACAGGCTCCATAAAAAAAAAGATTAAATACAGACACAGTATGGAGAAACAATAATACATAGCCATATATCAAGGTTATAATTTAGCTGTTTCCAATCTGTTTCTGCATCTAGTAAAATAACATGTAAGCATTTGGCAGTTTTATACATATAAGGACATAATGACATTTACTAACAATTACACAAGTGATACAAAAAGCCATTTTAATGCAGTATAAAATAAACATGTTTGCTTTCCCTATACCCCACTGTATTTTTTTTCCTTCTCATTCAATAAATGAGACAAAGCCAATTATTCTTTAATAAAATTTTTGGGAGAAGCATTTTCTCCAAAATGTTCTGAAAATATAGACTTATTAAGCATTAAAAAACAAGTAAAAATATGAATGCTTGCCAATTTTGCCCCTTTTTTTTAAATGAACCAACTGGAATGAACCAGTTTCAAATTGCAATTTAGCTACAAAAACATTCACATTTTATACTCTAGGAGAGTGAACATAGATGCCATTTACAACCTTGCTATGAGTGCTACATCAAGCCATTGAAAAAGTCTTTAGTAGTTTTATATAAACAACCATTATGAAAACCAATGGAAAATCCAGGACTTTATCCAAGACATCTACAGTTGCTAAGGCAGCACTTCACAGCAAAACCAACCTAAAATCTGAATGGTCCAATTTTCTTTCAGTAAGGAGGAAAAATAAAAACAACAATGTTTGTTTATAGAATTTTGGAAACTAAAAGAAAAGAAGCAAGACTATTTTTTTCCCAGAGTGGGTAACCCACAAACTCAAATGTCCTAAGTGCTTAGCAACTTGTATTTTCTAATAAAATGCAGAACTGCCCTGATCACGTGATGCCATCCTTGACGAAAGCTGTCCGTGCATTCCACAGCTGAAAGCAGTTTTTTTGCTTGTCTCAGATTTTCAGGTTAGGTACAGTGCTTTGTCCCTCTGCATGCTCCTGTTAAAAAAAAAGAAAGAAATGTATCTGTAAATGAAATGGCAAATTAGTTGAAGATTTTACTCTACTCTTATCTCCCAAATATTCATTTAATATCTCCTGTTAAAGTCTCCTAAAAAAAAAATTGTAATATCTTTGGTATACCACAGGGCCAGTTCTTGTCATTCTTTGTTCACTTTATTATCTTATTAACTTCTTAAGTTTTAAGTATCTTCTATCTACAGCATTCTACTTGCAAATAACACTTACATATTGGAGGATTATGCAACAAAATTAGTGGTACCTGTGCTGTGGGTAGTAAGCCACTGATCTTTGAAAGCGTTTAGAGGCCCTTGGATGAAGGCAATAGAGGGTCTGCAGTCATAACTGTAACGTTCAAACAATATTTTTCTGGGCCTTGTTTCATTAAGCAAAGGATTTATACATTTGGAAGTGAATGGTTCGTCAAAAGTATTGCTTCATAAGAAAAAGTAAATTATACTGCACCTTGCTATAAATAGACAAGCTGTACAGTCTCTAATCTATATACCTCAAATATGCCTTTATTTTTAGACATTAATATTAAGGTTGATGCTTACTATACCTGAAATAATATAATTACCTTTTTGTTTCTCTAACACCTGACTCGCTTTCAGCAATTGTTGTCATGGGAGACTTGATATAATCTCCTTTCAAAATACTTTCCACAATTAAATAACAGAAATCGGACACAAGAGGGCGCCGGTTGGCTGCTCACCCATTACTGCAGTAGTCACTGTTCCATTCTACAGCTTGTCCTGGAGGATTCCTGCAACCTGAACGAACATACTCCATTGCTTGAGTAACAACTTGGGCAGCTGTAGATGTTGGGTTGATAAGATTCTGATATTCTGACTGAAGATTAAATCCCTAAACAAACAAAAAAAAAAAAACAGCTGTGTAAATAGATACAACAGCACAAAATAAATGCAGAAAGCACAATGTTTTCAGCAACATTACATATAAAATAAAATGTTTCAGCTACACAACGGCCAAGTTATTTAACGTTAAGGTCTGAATCCCGTTACCAGACGATTGTCAAATAATAAAATACAAACATTTTGTTTTTGCTTTTCTTTTATAAGGTTGAAAAAGTTGCATAAAAAAAGATCCAGCTGTGTGTAGAAGTGATACAACAATGACTTGCGAGCAACAATTCAATCAACACACATACATTATATTTGTTCCGAGGAGTCTTTATTTATTTATTAAGCTCAAGGATACATTGCTTGTTAATTAAAAAAAATATGCAACAGAATCGTCTTGAAAGACACTGGCAGCAGGTGGCGGAGTGTTTCATTAGGCTACACCTATTCATGCATTGTTCTCAAAACCCTTTTTCTTCATTCAATCACAAAGGAACCATCTGCTTCTTTTTTATTCACACTCCTTTTTCAACCAACAAAAAATTAAGCAAATCTCTCTAATAGTTATTTGCACTTAGATAAAAGCGTAGCAAGTAGTAATCACATTTTATAATATATAAAGGAAAATCAAGTGGCTTGCCTAGATTTTTTTTCAAGCTGTAAAACGATTAATTTGGGTGACATTCAGATCTTACGACCACTAGGACAGAAGTAATTCTGTCTAGTAAAATATTACCCTAAGCATCATCAACAAAATAATACAAATATGAGATTTAATGTAAAAAATGATTCCAGACATTATTATGTTCTGCCTTTGTGTACGTATCTTATCTGCTTTTAAAATCAAAACGAAGATCTATGTGTAAAGCAATTATGCATATTGCCTCACTACCTGAAATTTCAATGCTAGTGTTACCAATCTGTTAAAGAGAAGAAAAACCCTTAGGTCAAATAACAAGGCAAATGCACTGCAAGTGTCCTTTCCGTACATGGGAAGATTTGTTTGTCAAGGTCAGAGTAAAAAAAAAAAAAAATCTGGTAGAGTTATGCTTCCATTTTTCTAGCCTGAGGAGAAATAAATGACTCCAATTTACATTGCTGAGGAGAGACAAAGATTGAAAATAGCTGCACATATATAGTGACTGCAGCAAAATGAATAATATGGCAATGTATTCAGTTATGGATGCTTCCAATGAGGTAAAAACACATTACAATAAGAGTACTAAATGATGGATAATATCATATCAAAAAGTATTTTTAGTTACACAGAAGAAAATATCTGTGTTCTGTGAACAAAGGAATTTGTCTAAGAATGTCATAGTCAATTTTTGCACAAACATATGTAATTGTTTCTACTATACCATATTTTCAATGCAACATTGCACCCAATATGACCTCTAATCCCATTGCATTGTATAGCCTTAGAAATGCATAATGGCCTATTCTCGCAGTGCTTAAGACTTAAATCACCCAATATAGGTTTGTGAATGCATTTCTACCATTATCCATAAAGGTGTTACATACTGTATTGAGGTGTTACTTATATGTCAAGGCCAGGGTTGGCGCACCATATGTGGGACATTGTTTGACACCCCCAAGTGTTTAACTTTGTAAATACAGCAACACCCCTTTATCCCTGAGGAAGTAACTTATTGGCTACGAAACGCGTAGGGTTGGATAAGCAAGGGGCAGAGAGGGATCTGACTCACCCGACGGAGTCGGGGATATCATTACCCAGAGACCAGCAAGAGACGCATCCACACTGTGCTGTGGAGAGACGCTGACAGAGAAACTAATCTGTATGTCAGTTGGATCATTTCTCTTGCCTCCAGACATTGCATTTTTTGAGCACACCAAGAGTCCGGATCCATTCCCATCAGGTTATCTTGGTCTACGAATCCATTATAGGTTTTTTGGTTTTAGACAATTTTTGTTTGTAGTTAGCTTTTTGTTAATAAAGTAAACCACTTTTATTCTTTGTTTTACCACCACTTTTCTGTTTGGGGAATCCTTTCTAAGGACCTAGAACCCATGGAGTGTTACAAGGCAGAGAGAGGACCATTATAATAACCAAGACATTTTAAATGTGAATATGCATCCATCAATCTAATATTAAAAACTATCACAGATTCAGCAACAAATTTCACACAAATAAAATAGTATCAAATATTGCATTTTATATTATGTTCATTTTTTTTTTTATATCTTTGATTTTTTTTGGTGATAAAGTACATACATGGTAACACAATCCATTGGCTATCGCAAAAACACCAATTCCTTATTTCAAATACAATGAAACTAACAAACATGACAAACTGGACAAACAGGAGGA
The DNA here is from genome assembly GCF_040206685.1 of Ascaphus truei. NCBI lineage: Eukaryota > Metazoa > Chordata > Amphibia > Anura > Ascaphidae > Ascaphus > Ascaphus truei. The sequence goes on along the minus strand of NC_134484.1, from coordinate 109,549,951 downwards.
CGTGACTTCAAGGTATCAGGTTGGGGGGGAGGGCGGGGGGGGGGGGATGGGGATGCGGGGGGGACGATCTCGTCGATAGGTGGGGGGCAGCAGCTCTCCTTTCCTGCCTTCCTGGCGGCCTCATAATTTCTGGCGAATTGTGATTCCTTGGCTCAACCGCTAGGGGTGTCCCCGAATCTCTGGGCTCCCGTGTGCCTCTAGTTCCTACTGTCGTTATGTAGTCGTGGATCAATTTGGTTACCGGATAACGCATTTCTAACTATCATTGCAAAACTGTGGTACTGTCTACACCTGGGATGTCTGTCTGGGCCAGCCAAGGCGACCAGACTTATAGAAAATTTGAGCCGGTGTCGTTAACCAAACTTGTCAACTGTTCCATCCGGCAAACAAACCAAATTCTATTCCTGATTTTGGGTAAAATTGGTATATCCTTTTGCTTCCACAATGCTGCGATCTCGCATCTGGTGGCGGTTGCAAAATGTGTTATCAATTTATGAGTTGCGTTCGATAGCCCCCGGATCCGCCTGCCCAGCAAGAACAACCATGGGTCCAGGGGGATCTCCATACCTATCAACCTTTGCAACCACTCTCTAATTTCCGCCCAAATCGGAACCACCTTTGTGCTAGACCACAGCATGTGGTGCAAGTCAACCCTTTCCCCGCACTGCTTGGGAAAGAGCAGTGAATAGCCTCTGACAAATTTAGACAATTTTATTGGGGTATAGTACCAGCGCATCAGGACTTTGTATGCGTTCTCCTTTAACGTGGTACAGATAGAGCTTTTGGCTGCTGCTTGCAGGATCCTGTCCCAGTCTTAGTCCTCTAATGTCTCCCCTAAATCCACTTCCCACTGTCTCATATAGCTAAGTCTGGGTTCGTCCTCCGTCTCGGGGCAGATCACTTCCCTGTACATTCTAGAGGTTAGTCCCCTCGTGTCCGTTCCTCTTGAACACAGCTGCTCAAAATTTGTTCTGTGGGGCCGAATTGGGGCTTTGTTATAGAATGCCCTGATCTGGAGGTATCTAAAAAATTTGATATGGTCAAAGGTTTTGACAAATTTTCTACCCTCCAGATCTTTTAGTCGTAAATACCCTGACTGAATCCACTTTGAGAAATGAGCACTATCCAGACCTGGAGCAAAGTCAGGGTTACCCCACACAGGTGTCATTAAGGAGTTTAATGTTGTGAGAGAACATCTGAATTTGGTAGCCTCCCATATCTTCAAGGAGCTTGAAATGGCCTGCAGCGGTGTCTGATTTCTGGACCAGCTTTCTTTGGGTAACCAAATTAGATTCTGCATCTCTATGAGTGCGCACCATTCTTTTTCCAATGCCACCCATCTCCAAAGGGACGGATCCGCATGTCACTGAATAATTTGGCTCAATTGGGCTGCTTCGTAATAGGCGAGAAAGCAAGGCACCCCCGACCCTCCTCTCGAGGTCGGCCTCCTCAAGATGTCTTTTTTTATTCTTGGGCCTTTTTATTCCAGATAAACTTCGTTATCTTAGACTGCAGCGAGAGGATATCATCTTTCAGCAGGAGGATCGGGAGGGCCTGGAAAAGGTATAACACCTTTGGAAGGAGATTCATTTTCACACTGTGAATTCTTCCGATCCAAGAGATGCCATACTCTGCTCATCTCCTAAGATCCTCTCTCAGAGTCTTAAACAATCTGGGATAATTTGCCTTATACAATGTTTTGAAATCCTTTGTTATATACACCCCTAGGTATTTGATCATGGAGAGTTGCCATTTAAAGTTAAAGTTTAGTCCAATTAGCTTTTCTACTGGTTTAGATAAATTTATGTTGAGGGCTTCCGACTTGGCCTGATTAATTTTAAACCCTGAAATTTGATTAAAGTTCCCAAGGATTTCAAAAACATTGGGCAGGGAGGTCAGAGGGTTGGACAATGTCAGGATCACATCATCCGCGTACAGTGCCACTTTGTGTGTCTGCTCTTTTAATGATATTCCCGATACATCCGGGCATAATCTCAAATGCACCGGCAAGGGTTCAATACATTGGGCGAACAACAAGGGGACAGCGGGCAACCTTGTCTCGTGCCACTGCGAATTTGGAATTGATCTGATGGGAAACCCTGATGCCGCACCCTCGCCGTTGGCCCCTCGTACAATGCCATAATGGCTCCCAAGAGACGTCCCTCAAAGCCAAATGCCTCCAGCGTCCCCCTCAAATAGGGCCAATCGATCCTATGGAAGGCTTTTTCCGCATCCAGACTTAATACCATTGACGGAATATTTTGTTTTTGCGCTAAATCAATCAAATCGATTATTCGTCTGGTATTGTCTGCTGCTTGCCTTCCTCCGATGAACCCTACCTGATCTGGATGAATTAACCTGGGGAGGACGTTACCCACTCTATTAGCTATAAGCTTGGAGAAATTTTTTATGTTGGTATTGATTAAAGAGATGGGCCGGTAGCTCTTACAGTCTGCCGGGTCCTTTCCAGGTTTATGGATCAGGGAGATAGACGCCTGAAGCATCTGTGCTGGGAACGAGGCCCCTAGCAAGATCGAATTAAAGAGTTTTAACATATGCGGGGCTAGTATTTTCAGATATTTTTTGTAATATAGGTTTGAGAAGCCATCTGGGCCGGGTGCCTTGGCTGGCTTAAGGGACTTTACAACTTCCGTTAACTCTTCTAAAGAGAAGTCTTTCTGTAGGGCCTCTCCTTCCACCCTGTTCAATGTCGGCAATTTCGCCCCTTTTAAGAATTCCCGCAGATTGTCCCTTGTTTTTTGATTGTGTGTGACCTTACCTCCATCGTATAGCGCCTCATAGTAGGATTTAAATTCCTCTACGATCCACTTAGGATTCGAGGTAAGTTCCCCCCCTGCATGCGAATAGATTGAATCTGGTAGTTTGGTATTTTGTTTCTAAGTTTATTGGCCAGGAGGTTGTCCGGCTTGTTCGCCTTCTCGAAAAACCTGCGTTTAGTCCAACTCAGCTCCTTTTCAGCCTGGGAGGCTAGTCGTATGTTTAACTGATGTTTGATATCTAATATTTCTTTCAGGGTAGAGTCTCGTTTGAGGTTTTATGTATTGCTGTGAGGGATGCCAATTTCTCCTGTAGCTCCTTAGTCTGCCTCTCTTGCTCTCTCCTGCGTCTAGCAGCTAGACACATGAGAGACCCACTGAGGGTAGCCTTATGGGCGTCCCACAACGTGGAGTGTGATGACACACTACCCTCGTTCTCTGAGAAGTATTCCTTGATCTTCTCTCCCACCTCCCTCTCAATGTTCGGGATTTTTAATAACAGCTCATTTAATCTCCAACCCGCTCCAGCCTGTCTAGCAAATTTAGTGTGCACCGCAGCTCTATAGGTGCGTGGTCAGACCACGAAATGCCGTGTATCCACGTGTGGGAGACCACTGGGACCAGTCTATTGGATACAAGGAAGTAATCTATCCGACTGTAGCGGTTATGGGGGTGGGAGAAAAAGGTAAAGTCTTTAACCGTTAGGTGTTGCTCTCTCCATATATCCACTAGCTGCCAGTCTCGTAATCCTTGGGTGATGTTTAGTATGTCCTGTCTGAGGGGTAGGTTAGATACCGGTCTAAGTTAGGGTTTAATGTCTTGTTCAGGTCCCCTGCTACAATCATGTTTCCCTTTGCTTCCTTACGTAATTTCCAGAAAAAAAGGGAAAAAAACTCTGAAGCTGGCTCACAAGGTGCGTATATTGACGCCAGTGTGAGAGGCTGACCCTGTATGGATCCTACAAGAATAAGGAATCGTCTCTCCTTATCTGTCAGTTTCTTATCTACCTGAAATGCTATTCTGTTATGTATTGCTATGGCTACCCCTCTCTTCTTTTCTTTCGCTGATGCTAAGTATACTGTTTTAAAGTCCTTATCTAAAAACTTTGGGAAACTAGCCGTGGAGAAGTGGGTCTCTTGGAGAAAAATAATGTCTACCTTGTGACGTTTGTAATCTTTAAGGGCCAACTTATGTTTAGCTGGGCTATTGAAGCCTTTGACATTATGTGATATGCACCTGATCTCTTTATTCATCTTGCTTTATTCGTGCCCTGTCTCTATCGGTGTATTACACGGCTGCTCTGCCCTTTTCAGGTGTTCTGTTCCCGACTCCAACTTCTCCATCTTTGTTGTCACCTTCCTCGCTCTCCCGGATAGGGGGGGGGGGGGATGGGGTACGACGGTATGTGACACAGGAGGAAAAACCGGTAGGGAAAACAAAGGGGAAAACAAAACATGAATACATATACATGAAAAACAATGATAACTTGTCGTCGGCTACAGGGCCTCCCCGTCCTGTAGCCAAGTCCAGCGCCTTTGGGGTGATGACTCTCGTGGTGTCCTGCCCACAACCCTCGTTTATCCCCAAAGGACTTTATCGGGATCCAGGGGGTCCCTCCACCCCAGGCCCCAACTGAGAACCATGCCAATCCCGGGGTATGTGTCTCCTACACTACTCCATTTCCGCGCTCTATCTTCACCCTTCTAACTTTGTAAGCTAAACTTTATTCGCCTCGACTTGCCTGTATTAACTTTCAAGAACCTTGCTGCCTCATGCGCCCTGTTATCTACCGAAAGCCTACTCTCCAAGCTTCTTCTGGTGTTTTATTAAATGTGTCGCCTCCCACCTCCCCCTACGTACCCCCTTCCAGGCTCCCCTCTATCTCCTTTCTGTCCCCTACCCCCTCTCATTCACTCTGTCCTCCCTTCTTCCCCTTCTGCATCTTACCTCTCGCCTCATAGTCTCCTGTCCCACCTTTTTCTGTTCCGTTCCCCCTTCCCGCCTTTTCATCCTTCTTTCCTCCCACCTTACCCTTCTGTCCCTCTTCCCCCCCCCCTATCCTCTTATCTTCCCAATGCCGCATCTTTCACTTTGTCCGGCAGATTTTTTGCCGCCTGTAGGGGGCCTTCTGTTCCTCGGCGTCACTCTCTGATGCGTCCCTGTGTGCTGATGACCAAGTCTGCCCCATCCAAGATGGCGTCCTCCATTTGTCCACCGGTTATGACGACTTCCGGTTTCCGGCATCCGCCATTTTGGACCTGCTTCTGCCGCGAGGAGGCTGGAACGCGCACTCTCCTCCCGCCTTTTCACCTCTTCCGGGTTCTATGGCTCAGGCTGGTTCCAGTGGGGCGCCATCTCGTCCGCCATCTTCCTCCAACGTCCAAACCGGAGAGCAAAGGTAAGTTTTACCTATTTTTTTACAGGGACTGTCAAGAACCCGTAGATCCGTTGGAATTCTTCGCGGCTCATCTGAGGGCTGCATTTCCACTGTAACCCATTTACAGGGGCCTTGCAAGTTACTTTTCTTCTCGCTCCGGCAAACCCATAGATACAACAGGCGAGGCAACGTTTTTGTTAAACTGAACAACTTTTAATAACTGTGGGCCCAGCCAGTGCGGCTATGTTAGTCCTTCACTTCTTGCCTCCTTTAGTTTTGGACGAGCCCGCACCTCCGCTCCATTCAGGCTCCAATGCCTCTTCCGCCTCTGCCTGCCTTGCTGGGGGACCCTTCAGGCCCAACTTGGCCAGAAATGCCGGCCCCTCCGCTGGGTCTTTCATTGTGATTGGCCTCCCGTTCCTCGCCACCATCAGACCAAACAGGAAGGTCCATCTGTACCTTACGTTCTGGTCCCACAGGGCCTTTGTAATCGGTAGTAGGCTACGGCACCTGATTAGTGTAACAGGGGACAGATCTTGGAAGATCAGCATTTTGCTGCCGTGGAACTCCACCGTTGGTAGGGCCCTTGTTTGTCGTAATACTGCCTCCCTGGTGGTATAGTAGTGCAGCCGGATGATAATGTCCCGGGGCTTCTTGGTTTGCATAGGCTGGGAGCGGAGAGCTCTATGGCAGCGGTCCATGGCCAGAGCCTCCTTATTGCATTCTGGCAGCAGGGATTCCAGCCAGCGCGCGACAAACTCTTCACAGTCTCCCACCTCCTCAGAGATCCCTCTTATTCGGATGTTATTCCGCCGTTCGCGGTTCTCCGCATCCTCCTGGCATTCTTTCAGTTCATCAATCTGCCGCTGTAAGTCTCCCGACCTCTTCTCTATTTTCTTTACCACCTTTATAGTTTGATCTACTTTGTTCTCCAGATCATCCGTTCTTGTCCCCAGCTTACTGACCTCTCTCTTAACTTCCTTAATCTCAGCCTGCAAGAGGGACTTTAGTACAGTCTCTCAAAATCACATCTCCGCACAGGTAAAAGGGATTGATTGCTGACCCCCTCCTCCTCTCCTTCTTGTTCAGTGTCACTGTCGGGGTTTGAAGCCGGCGCCATTTCCTCTGCCATGCCGCCCGATCCTGCTCCACCAAAGTAGTTTCTGACATCCGCCAGTTTTGGTTTCTTCTGGCTTGCTGGTTTTTTCAGGGCCATCCCTGTGTGTTTATTTAGTGCTTCTTAGCTGTTTTAGAAGTAATTCTTTATTTTCGGGGTGTTTTTTATATTGTTTACTGTAAGCGCGGCACGGAGCTAACTACTTAGACATCCATACCCTTGGCCGTCGCGCAAGCGCCTCCTATTATGTTCATTTTATGTACAATGTAAAATACAATAAAAGTTTTGGATACACAAAAAGTTTTATGATTTTTTTTAATGCGTTTTGGCACGTGGCCCTAAAATGATTCGCCATCTTTGGTCTATGCCATTGGACATCGGGTCTGCTTTGGTCTCTGCATGTCATCAACTTCCAATGCAATGCAACCATAACAAGTAATGATCAAATATTAAAAATAGAACAAAAGCACGTACAAGAAGTGCTTGGAGGTCCAATTACATCTTTTGGATGTTTTGCATTGTGAGTCTCATGAGAAAATCACCAACCGTTTTCGATCCTGCCTAGAATTATCAACTTCATCTTCTTGTGCTAGCCCGGAAAATAAAAATTGGGAAGTTGATAAAAGATGAATTTGGTGCTCTTTAGATTTCTTTTTGGTCATGCCACTGTAGGTAATCCTTAAAGGCTTTGGTACAGTAGAACTGAACATTGATTCCAGTCTTTTCACTTCCCTGTACACTTTTTTAATTCCCTGCCTGTCAATAGTGGTATTTCCAACATCAATTGCTGTTTTTGTTGTTGTTCACAACTGATTTATTCATCAATCTCAATGCAACTTTTGAAACTCTTAAATCACATCCAAATTTGAAAGCATCTGTTTATTACCGTAGGAAATTGAAAATCTGTCCGTGTAATTTCATACAATATTTCCCCGAGGTTCTAAAAAATGACAGATATTTGTTTTCTTAGCAGTTTTCTATGGCATTGAATAGGAAGGGAAGAGCATCAACCCGTTCTAGACAATTAATACAAATAATGATAATTCTGAAATGTTTGATCGCATTACTGCTGAATGGATATTTATGTTTGTTTAGCACTATTGTAGTAGTGGAATAACTTTTTGTATACAGTATTGTGAAGCATCAAAATGATATATTACATTTTATTGCATTTATTTAGAATATGGTGTATAAATTATTACCAAAATCAAATTGTAACAAGGTAACATAAATTTGCTTAGACCCATTTTGATATACTGTATTTCATTCAATTAAATCATGCTTAATCCCTCTACCTCTTTCTATTTCCATACCCCAAATCACCAGCTGATGCACATGGGTCAAAATTAGAGCAAGGTACATTATCACACTGACATTAAAGGTACATATAACGCACATAGCCGGACAGAAAATAACCTTTTTCTAAAAGAATTTAACAGTCTAATTGGCTTCGTCAAGCCATTCTAACAATGCTAATAGCAAAGATGTCTCTGTTTTCCTTTTGTAGGAAACTTAAATACTAGCTGAATTTTTAGAGCCCACTAAATAAGATGTGCTTGTCAATCAAGTGTTTTCTCCAACCTTATCTCACCCTGCCGTCAAGGCCACTGACAGGGGGGAGAGTTGGGAAAACTGGCCTTGGCCCAGCGGCTGCAGGGGGCCTGGCTCGCCGGTGCTGGAAGTTGGGTCTGGCCAGAGGTTGGGCTGTATTTCTGCATCCAACTGCTGAGCCTCTGTTTGTTGCCAGGCCCCAGCTCTCACCAGCTGCATCCCGGCCTTCACTCCAAGCCACCACACCCAGCCAGTCGGCACCGAAAGCTGGGCATGCCCGGAAGTCGGACCCAACTTCCGCAACCACCCACAGGACCTGCGCTGCACTGGACTGCTCCCAAGGTAAATTTCTTGTGGGGGAGAAAGTGTGTGTGGGTAGTGGGATTGAGTGGGATTGAGTGAAAGGAGGGGAGCATTGAATGGGAGAGCGGGTGTAAAAGAAAGAGGATGAGAGGTAGGGGTGTAAGAGACAGAGGGGGAGAGAAATACATGGGGGGAGGGATGGAATTAGAGGGAGGAGAGTGAAAAGGGGGAGAGAAATAAAGGAGGGAGTGAGATAAAGAGGGGGTGCGAGAGGGGGGTAAATAGGGGAGGGGGTGATCGCAAGGCCACCAACACTGGGGCTGTCGAAGGAAACTCTAGTCCTGGGCCCTGTGAAAGCTAGCTGTCTGCCCTTATTAGAGAGCCAATAATGATTAGTGAAGGGTTTAAGAAGAGGGGGGATCTGACTGTGCAAGTGCTTGCCGAACACACAGAGGGATATATATATATAAAATGTCGCAAATTGGAGCATTGCTTCCAAACTGGCGTAAATTGTGTTATTTTTTACTCGGTGGCTTGCACCATGAACGTTTTGAAGAGTTATAGGAGGAGTTGGGGGAAAAGAAAATCAGAGCAATATTTAATGAAAAGTATCAAAAGTTGTGCATATAACTGGTGCAGTTTTCCTCTTTGTCACAAATCCGCCAGGTTTAGGTGGCGTTAGTCTCTGCAGCAAATGTAAGAAGCAAGATTAGAAAGATTCATACATATGTCGCTGCTGGCAAATTAAAGCAGACGCAAATATTTGCTCTGTGTTTGGCACAGATTGTGCAATTTTTAATGCATATAACACACAATGACATCAGACAAAAAGGGGTACCAGAGGAAATCAAATCCCTCTTAAGGCCGTGCCTATAGTGCCGTCGTTGGCGACTGCGACACAGCGGGTGACGTCACCGTCGCCGTCGCCACCGGCGAAAGTTATGTTTCACAAGGCGGCAGGGTCGTGGGATTCCGGCAATTTGATTTGTTAAAGGGCCGTCCCGTGACGCGACGGCCCTTGAAAAATCCAATTTTGCCGGCTTCAGGTTTTCGCGACGACTCCGTCGCTTGTTGCCCTCGCGTGCACTATAAACGCACGCGGCAGCAATGTATTTGTTTTCGGCGACGTCGCATCACCGGCACTATAAGCGTGGCCTAAGTCTATGCTTACCGTAAACTAAATGTAAAAAATTATTTCAAAATATTTATCAGATTTGGGTGAAAAGGGCAACAATCGCCTATATGTAACCCCTTAAAGCAGCAAAACATGTGAAATCTTATATGTTCTTTTCAAATTAATCAGTTCTGTAGCATTAGATAATAGTGACAGCTTTTTAAAAAAAAAAATTTTTTTGTTTCTTTTCAACTCTTAATGCTATTTTTAATGAGTTTTAAAGCATCCTTTGATTTCTATAACAGGTTTTAGCCCACCTCCCCAGCATTGCAAGATTTTTGCAGCACTTTCCTGTTTGGGATAATTTGTTGCAAATGTTCCCAGCAGTTTGAGCTGTAAACTGCTGGAAAGTAGTATTTCTGCTTTTAACATGGCATTAGTTCACTTTGGTCCCAGGAGGAAAGACCCTTTTTGAGACATAAAATGAAACACTGATTTTGCTATATACAGTAGATGCCTTTATACATAGGCCCATTAGTGTTCTTGTGAATTTTACAGGTTGCAACAATAATTAACTCCAGTAAAAAGTTGCCTTTTATATGTATGTATGTTGTTTTCTTTATGTAGTAAAATTATGTACAATCATTTTTCTGCACTTTGTGACCAATAAAAATGAAACAAATGTGAATATATTTTGTTTATGAACCAGGTGTCTCAGAAAGTAAAGATAATAATGTTCCTATGTTGTATGGATATTTTATTATTAGTGGAGGTTCCATTCACTGAAAAAGTAAACCTCTTTAGAACTATACAGTTGAAGTACCGTAGATACTAATAAGCCTAAATAGTTATTAGTTATTAGTAATAACTAATAAGCCTAGCACACACCATCCTGTGACAAGTGACATTTTTAGGTAGTTAAAAAAAAAGATAAATGTCTTAATCTGAACATATACTATTTTCAGTCATACTATGTTATGTTTTAACAACTGTAGTTCTGTGCTCTTTCAGGCATCATAAGAACATATATATTATCATATCTGCCTGATTTCTAATAGTATATTTGTTTAAGATACATTTCAGATTTTTCCAAGACTTGGAAGAAAGGGTGGTATAATGATGTGAACACAGTTTTTACCACAGCTTTAGCAAAATATTACTAATGATAGCTAGTTAAAGGTTCAAATTCAAACTACTTTATTATGTATCCCACATGTTTCTGAGGTGTTGTTCAAATTCTATTAGATCCATCCACTAGTAATATAATATACTACTTCTGCTTCTTCTACTTACAAGAAGAAAATATGTAGCTTGAAAGAAAGAGAATATTGTACAGCTGAAAAATCAGTTACTAGAGAAAAATATTTATACTTTGCACTCCTAAAATATCATTCCAGCTCTAGGTGTCAGATTTAGACTACCAACCTGCTGGCTCCGAAAAATAAAGATAATAATCAATGAGAAAGAGAGACGGTAGTCACAGCACACAATTTTCAAAATACTATCAATTTTATATCCCCCAAACTGTGAAAAATGATAAAATCTCTATCATGCACAGCCAGATTTTCCCCCCAGAAATTAAGACAACAGTACTATATGTAAAAGAAATGAGAAGACTGAACAAACATACAGTCAAGTAAAACATCTCCAATACCTAAATAGGCTAGTTAATAAGATGTATCTTAATAAGAAGCAAGGCAGAGCCCCCCCCCCTTATTTGTGTGATATGCTGAGAATTAGAAAATAAACGAGGGTTCTACCAATTAGAGTAAACAAACATATTTTTGTCTCATAGGTGATACATATTTTGCAAAAAGATGTAATAATGTAATAGACCAAGTCTGATCGTCCTCAAGAGATGGTGAGATGATCTAGGCACAATGGAAAAGTAGTGCAGAAATAACAGATATTTATTTTTAGAGAAGGATGGACTTAGAACCCTAAAACTGGAGAACAGAGAAGAGTTCTCAAAAACAGGTGAAAAACACAAGCTGGTTCTTTGAAGATTTTGGTGGCAATTACAGAGCTATAAAAAAAGGAGTTCAAACATGAAACCACTGTAAGCAGGCTGAAATGTTTGCATATATGATCTTATGTTTTGAGGTGTTTGTCTGCTACATGTACAGTACATAGTTGGAAAAAATGTAATTTCTTGGGCATTTACAATTTGGAGATATGGAGCTCCAATCTGCTTCACACCCACAAACTAGGATAAACAGGTGAAACAACAGGGATGCCATCATACGCATGTTTTAAGCACTAACCAACTAAAATGTACATTTAGTTAAAAAAAAAATTATAATCTGTGTTAAATATTATTTATTCTAATAAGAAAGAGGCAAAATTTTTTCATTAAAACGGGACCAACCTGCTGCATTGCTTGTGAATGTAAAGCCGTCTGGCCCTGCATTTGTAGCTGGTTTCCAATGGACTGCTGCATTGACATTGGTTGGTGTTGCTGCATGTGCAGATGCTGGTGATGAGGTGGGCTTATCTGAAGAGATGGGGGTGGAGACACAGCCATGCTTGCTAGAGAAACAGTCACTGGCATTTGGTTGTTGGGCTTAGGAGCTATGTTTCTGTTGATACTGGGGTGCATGGCAGATAAATGAGGACTCATTGCTGATTGTTGGTGGTAAGGTGAGGTGAGATACAGTGCGGAATGTACCTGTGTGGGCCCATGAAACACTGGTTGTTTTGAATTCATCATCTGAGATGACTGAGAGGTCTTAACATCAACAGGATCATTGTAGCTCTGGGGAGAAATAGAATAAAACAGTATTTACATTTACAAGCATTAAATATAGATTACATATTTTCTAAAGCACTTTCCATAAATCTTATTCTAGATATTCTTTGATTGTAATCTCCCCTCTTAGATATAAACATATCTAAAGATATAGTGTATTTGTAGTCGTATGAGAGAGAGAGCCCTATCTTACTAGAGTCCCAAGTGCTACATTATATATATATATATATATATATATATATATATATATATATATATATCATAGAAAAAGAACAAAAGGCACTCCGTAATAATAGTCACTGGTGTAAGTGCAGTTCCTATAATGAAGAATAACGATACCGTTTGGAAACGAAATCAGCAGGCAGCACTCCAGAATTGAACAAACAAGTGTATTGAAAAAATAAACACAAAACCAACGTTTCGGTCCACGAATGGGACCATTGTCAAGGTGGTGCATAAAGTATATTTAAATGACCCATGTAATTACACATATATAACATCAGAAACAGGGCACACAGAAAAAAGAATATAAAATCAAGGTAAAGGAAGGGTGCATACTGTGCAAAAAGTAAAAAAAAAGGAAAATCAGGACAGGAACTCCTATTCATATATATATATATATATATATATATATATATATATATATATATATATATACACACCCCATTTATCTCAGATGTGCCTCTTTTTGTGCACAGGTGTTGCGTCACGTGTTTTTGAAGGTGGGTGTGAGAGCCTCAAGTTATTAATCACATTTCTTATAATGTAGGCCACATGACAGTTTTACTTGCCATTTTAATTTATTTACCCTTGTGATTATGCCACAAGCTTTTGTTTTCTTCTGAACCCATTTATTATCTTTCCTGTCTCCTCAGGTAATAACCAGCATACATTTCTCCATACACTGGCGACACGTTTTATTGAAGCACGGCTAGCTCCGCAAGCCGGGGGATGCCCCGGCGTGCTAGCCGCACTCCCTCAGCGTGCCGCGCATCACCGATGCGCGGTCACGCGTCATCGGGTGCCTGCGCCCCCTGCACGCGCGTCCAGGGCTCCCCGAGGGAGCCCTGGTGTCCCGCGATGTGGGGGACGGCGGCAGGGGGTTCCGGGGGACCCGGCGGACCCGGCAGCGGGAGGGAGAGCGCCTCCGCTGCTTCGGCGTGCGCCCGGCACCCTCCGGCGCGCGCCAGGTTACTGCTGCGGCCGGGAACGGGCAAATGCTCGAATAAACTCGGCCGCAGCAGTATACCTGGAGACATGGAGTTGTCTGAAGCATCCAAATTATCTTTACATATTGGGTTGAAGTTTCACATCCATACGCGAGCACACTGGTAAAAAAAACTGTTCTCTTAAGGCCCAGTTCACTTCAAAGATTATCTTGTTTCTTTCAAATATGCTCATTCCCATCTTTAATCTCCTGTTGATTTAATTTACTTGGTCTCCTTCAATTGATACTTTACCACTGTGAATCGTTATGTTCATGGATGGCGCTATACAAATATATATATTTATATGTAGAGGTATCTGTACCTTGTTAGCCAAGCTTAATAATCAAAAATGAATAGACAATACCGTTCTGTAGCGGTCAGATAACTCTACATCTATCTATATCTATATAGAAACTTGCAATGTGCTCCAGTGGTTATAGAATTAATTATATATCAATGCAGTCCAAATGTGAGAAGGTATAGTGACTCTTGCTGTCTGCTTGCTGCTTCTTGATGGATGTAATCCCGGAGTCTTCTCAAATAAGTACCTGTATATTGTGATAGAAGCGCATAGGAGAACAGCAGCATCATAAAATAGCCAAACTTTAAAAACAAATAAAAACACTTAACCTAATTAAAAAGCAATGGTACAGTAAATGCACTCAGAGAGGGTGTCTAAAAGATGCTTCTCTGCATGAATAGTTTAGTCAGCAATGAAGGTCCCTGGGCTCTTTAAGTCCTCCACAGGCTTGTGGGTTTAAGGAATTCCAAGCCTCCACTTGTATTGATGGAAGTCCTGCCTGGTAGTGGTCTGCTCCTGAGGCGTCCCTCTGTGCTGTGTTGGGGGTCCCTCACCCTCCGGTGCTAGCTTTCCTCCACTTCACTTGGTGTGCCGTTTCCTGTCTGAGGCGAAGTCTGATGACATCACTGTGTCACCTCGCCTGCGTGTGTGTCTGTGTAAGAGGATAGCCCTGCCCAGCTGATCCTCTCAGATCCTCTCTCCTTTTGTCTGCAGCTTGTACACTTTACGCGTTTCACAAGCGCTATTGCTGCTTCAACCGGAGGAGCGGATGGATTCTTTGTTGAACGTTGAGACGGTGAACAGTCTTTTGGAGTCAGATTTCAGGTGATGAGTGCTGCGTGTGGTAGCACCTAACTTGTTCAGATAGTTTTTGAAGGCAAGACAGGAAAACATAACTTTGCGCTTAGACTCAAGTGATGGCTAATCTATTTTTTTTGAGAATGTCGCAGAGATGTGTGTTATATTTACATTGGAGGACAAAGCACCAAATTGAGTTTTAGAGGGTGTCTAGAGGGTGCTAAGGTGAGTTTGGGGTGCTGTAGCAGATACTGTCCCCATAGTCTAAATTGCCATTAGTACTGTATCTGCTATGCAATGCGCTTTCTGATAAGCTGGTTTAAGGAGGATTTGTTTCTATAAAGTACACCTAGTTTGGCATAGGTTTTGGATGTCAGGGTATCAATGTGCAACCTAAATGATAAATGGGAGTCAAACCATATGCCCAGATATTTAGAACCAGTGACAGGGGCCAGGATGTTATTAGAGCTGGTTCTGATCTGAAGCTCTGTCATTGGTAGCTTTAGAAATGCAGCCATGGTCCCAAATACCATTCTTACAGTCTTGCCAGTGTTTAAAAACAGTTTGATTTGGGACATCCAGTTTTCAGCTCTTGAAAAATTCGATTGAAGTATGTTTCCAAGGTCAAAAAGGCTAGCACTGTGTGCATACTGTATACTGTAAGATTGTGTCATCTGCATAAATTTGCATTGAAGCTCCGTTACAAGCAGATGAGATCATTGATGGACTGAAAAGAGTAGGGGCCCCAGAATAGAGCCTTGTGGGACACCGCAGATGATATCCAAAGGGTTGGAATTAGAACCTGAGATAGACACATGTTGGGATCTACCTGATAGGTAGGCGTAAAACCAGTTTAAAGCATGCTTCCCTATGCCAGAGCTCTGGAGTTTGTTTAGCAATATAACATGATTAACAGTATCAAAAGTCTTTGCCAAATCTAGTAATATTGCACCAGTAAATTGTTCCAGTTCCATTCCACACTGAATCTCATTGCAAATGTTTAGGAGGGTAGTTACTGTGGAGTGTTTTGGGCGAAAGCCAGATTTGTGTTGGTATAGTAATCGCTTAATTGGGAGAAGACACATTTTTTGGAGAGGGTGAGGCTATGTTTTTTTTTCCCAGATTGAGCTTCATGTTTGCAGTTCAGGTTGCGTTTTGCTAATAGAGCAGTAGCACACCCCAAAGTATTCATTGTCAGTGAGATTTGACAGAGTAATATCACTCTTTTAGCATATATACAGTATGTAAATGTATATTTAGGTATATGTTATACTTATACAACAATGCTATATATATATATATATATATATTTATATATATATATATATATATATATATATATATATATATATATATATTTATATATATATATATATATATATATATATTCTTACAGTTAAAGAATATAGCAACCTAGCACATTTGGTTACATCTGTTACTCTTATGTGGTAGCACAAAGGCATTTTTACAGTGGAATGACTAATTACTCAAATATGTGCAATCCTCAGAAGCAACAATTTTCTTCTCTTCCATCACTCTGCAGAACAGTAAAGCATTTTCTCTGTGGTCAAAGACCCTATTTTATGATTAACAGTATTTCTTAAAAAGCTGTCAGTAATGTTTTATTCTTGCATCATGTAATTTTAGATTTATATTGCAGAAATGCATGATCATGAAAGAAATAGCTAATAGGGAACATATCCACCTACAGCCTAAAAAAAAAAAGAAGTAACAGTAATCTGACAGGCAGGGGAAATTAACATTTACAGCTTGCTGTCAGTTTAATATTGAAATGAGGTTTGGACTTCAGTATTAATTCACTGTATAGTCCCACCCATAACTACTGTATATTAAAACAAGCAGCAAAAAAACTGGCTCTGGTAATTAACTAGATGAAGCTCTCACTAAAATGCAAACACAATTGAGTGAAAGATATTGAATCAATCTATTTCATTTAAAATAAATACATGAAAACCATTATAATAAAGTGGGACATCTTAATGTTCTTATTTTTATGTTTTCGAATGAGGGCCAAACAGTCCAAGTTTTTTTTTCTGGAAGTTTGATCATTTATTCCTGCATCTGTTGTTGGCTCTGTACAGCCAAAGTCCTTCGAAGGAGGATTTTTGGCATGGTAGTAAAAGCCACAGGTTAAGTTCTAGGAAAATCCCTGTAAAATGGAGCAAGCTAAAAAGCAATATACAGTATTTAGATGCTCATGCATTAAACCATACAAGTAAATTAGGAAACGCTACCAGCATTGAAGTGAATTATCTTAGGTCAGGGTAAACTTCTAGTTCTGGTTAGTGAAAAAGGCCAGTAAATGATAAATTGCATATTTACTAACTGGAATTTATTTTGATTGCTCTTCAAGTAACCCTTTAAGAGGCCTGCGAACTATGAAAATTCAATTAATGCAATGTGTTTAATGGTTGGACACACGCAGGGCCCCTTTAACCAATCGTCAAAATGGGCAGTTTCCCAGGGCCCACCGCTATCACGGTCCACCCAGTGTAGCCAACGGGGGGTGGCGGGGGGGGGGGGACAGCCGGCACCTGTCAGAGGGGGCCTGCTGGAGGGTGTCTGCGCAGTTGCCTGTCAGAGGGGGCCTGCTGGACAGTGTCCATGGAGTTGCCTTTTAGAGGGGCCCTGCTGAAGGCTGATAGAAGGGAGGCTCCCTCTGACAGGCACCTTCACGGTCACCCTCCAGCAGGTACCTCTGCGGGTACCCTTTGAAAAGCTCCCCCACAAGCCTCTAGCAGGCCCCCTTCATCCTCCGTGGCTTCAGGTAGGCACACGCGGCTTCCCCCCACCCCTCTGTTGTGGCCTTCCCTGCTCACAAGGCCCATACCTTTACCTCTAGGCCCATTCCTTGTTCTCCACCATCCCTCCCCCCCAGGATCATAACTACCCCCCCCCAGTCCCATAACTACCTCCCCGAGGTCCATAACCCCCTTTCCTCCCAGCTTTTCAGTGTTAAGACTAACAGTCACAAATGCATTTAGTTTATTAAATTGCATAATATTTTCTAAAAGCAAGGGTAAACAAGGAGGCCCACTAGTTTATACTCTGCCTTAAAGCGGACCTGTGAGCTCAGTACAATTATGGCACAAATCTTCTCTATTTCTACCGGGACCATTATGTTCTTAGTAGAAAGTTAACATTTTCAATTACCGCACTGTTCTAATAATGTCTCTTTGCAAGCCATTGTTATGAAATAAACTTCATTTGATAGCAGATTCATAACGCACAATGTTTCGGGGATCACCCATCCGCAGGTACAATATAGATAGCCTGGATGCATATATTTTACATGAGGAAGGGTGATCCCCGAAACATTGTGCGTTATGAATCTGTTAACCAATTAAGTTTATTTCTAACAATGTCTGTGCAAATATTACTAAGGAAGAATCATCCAGGTGTATTTGTCCTGCTTCATTCTTTGCAGACTAATACTATTCATAGTATTAATATTAACAAATATGTGTTATTACAATGAATACTTGTACATTGGCATTGGCACATTAATTCAGTAAGTTCCAAAATATATCTTATGTACAACCCTTGTGTAAGATGACTCAACACTAAAAATGCAGTTGGATGCACAATCTCAAAGCCCAAATAAGATCTTTAGTACCCGTGAAGTATTCTGATTATCTGTTGATGCAGCATTTTGGCATCTTTAATTGGATTAAATATTCAAAATTTGCTTTCAAAACATCACTAAACAGCATACTTTTGTGTTCTGTATTTTAGAATACAATTGTAAGGCTTTTATGTCTCACTTAGGCTGCGGTCCCAGTACAGCCTGTGCGCACGGCGCGGCGTGCACTGTGCGTGTAAGCACCGCCCCTCAATGGGGCTGGGCCCACTACGCACCGTCACGCAGAAGGTGCAGCCGCGCCGTGTGGCAGGGTTTTTCACAACTCAATAATATTGAGTTTACTCCTAGCGACGGAGGCGTGGCCACGCCCCCACCGGCGGTTCACCCAACGAGGGCGAACCAGCCGCGTGATGTAATGGCCACGCCCCCGCAAATCCCCGACCACGCCCCCTCCCATCGCAAGCTCCCCTCTCCCTGTCAGACCGCAGATCGCAGTTAGCGCTGTGCACGCGACGCCCCCCCCCCCTCGCCGGGCGCGCGTGTCACAGACATTACTGGGACCGCAGCCTTATCCATGCCCTCCTCAAATAACTCAGATTGAAGATCATTTATACAGTGACAGTGTGTTAATTTAATTTGTTTCTTATTTTACTTGTTGTATATGTTACAATTTTGCAACTAAATAGTTATGATAAAATAATAGTATGGTAAAACCCATTGCAGATCCTAGTCAGCTCTCACTGTGACCTCAGGGCAAGTCCCCGTACCTTCTTTCGCCTCAGACACCACAATCACGTTGCATGGTCTTCAGGGCAAGGTCTCATTGTAATTGCAAAATTCTACACGCAGCGCTGCATATATTGTTGTGCTATTGTTATTATGATTTATCTAACATACTGTACGCTTAGCTAGATTCCTCTTAAGCAGATCTTGAATCCCTTCAGAGTATCGACCATTAGAATGCAACATAGTGCAGATTCCTGTGATAGAAAGGGTTTAGACTACTGTATGGCTGATTTATTTTCTGTTGTGTTTTGATGCCGCATATGCAAATGTATTTACTTGAAATGGAAGTAAAAGCAGAAGGAAAAAATTATTTAAATGTTTATTTGCACAGGATTGCATAAATTTCCACTAAGATCCATATGTTGTCATGTTGTGAATATTCATTTGTTTTACATATGCAATGCTTTCCATGCAGCAATTGGCAGTTTTCTTTGACTGACAGCATCTAGATGGTCATTTAATAAGGATGCAAATGCAAAAGTGATACAATTTCTGTACCCCATGTCAATTTATGAAGAAAAACGCATAAATCTTCAGGCACCTGCTTGACATGATTAAATGCTTCATAAACTGACACAATTCAAATAAAGTTGCATTGCCACCTAGTACATTCAGCTGCATTTCAGTCTTTACACTTTTATCTATTATTAAAGGCACTTACCATGTCCCTGTTTATCAACAAAGCAAAACAATGCCTTCTGGCCTACAAATATAAATGATCAATAGAAATATGGATTTGTCTCCTAGAAGAAAAAGCCCATGTCTCTTTGGGTAAACACACGTTATTTGTCATTATTCCTATGAATGGAGAATACTTGTTTTGTCTTTTGTGTCAAAGATATTGCAAATATTCGAGGTTCACATACTATAGAGACACCAGCCAGGATTCACTAAATGCAGATGTGAGTATCACACCCACGATTCGGTGTTAAATGCCATTGACTTGAATGGCTAACACTAGTTAACACAGACTCAGGGTGTGCTCTTCCCCTCATCAGTACTGTACCTAGTGAATCGTACCCACTGTCTTTTATCAGATAACGTGTTGCACTTCTATTGACTGTTTTGACAATATATTCAACCAATATTGGTGTGATATATGACATACATATTTGATGTTACCTTGGATACAAGACTTGCTCTGTATGCAGCCAACTGCTTTAGATACTCCTTTTTGGCAGCCTCAGTTTTCTTTTTGTACACCTTAGAGAAAAATGAAAAAAATACAAAATAAACAGTAATTAAATCACAGGCATGATTTGCAGTAAATGGATAGTTATTTTACTTATAACCAATTTACTACTATAGCTTAAGCCTGAACATAAATCCCCACTTTGGAACAACAGAAAGAATCATAACCTGACAAGAATTGTAGGGGAAGATGTATCAAAGTGCAAACAATAATAATAAATGGTTTTGATGCATTGCACCATTTTCTTATTGCAGGCTGCAGCTAGGTCAACATTTCCTTCTGTTTGACGCAGGCTGAAAGTCATGGAGGATCTCATCACCCTAGATCTAATGGACCTGTTTGACACTAGAAAAATGTGTGCACATTGTAGCAGAATTTGAAATATTCTATTACAGTATAACATAAGAATATTGGAATATGGACAGAAAGCAAAAAGTAACACACTGTGAGTGCTCATTTGCATGTCATTACCCGAATCTGGCTGCAGTGGAAGCATTACATGCTAAGAGATACTGGGGGAAAGCAGGGTTGCTGACCTGACTGAGATGTGAACGGCTCACAAGTTGTATGGTAATTTGCTGTACACTGTACGGTGAAGGTTTTTTTGGTCACCTTTTTACGCACCATAACTTATTTTGTGTCTAAAGAATAGGTAAAATGTACTGCTATCAACAAAACGCAATGGAGTTTACAGTATGTATCATAGTATTCTGGATAAAACTCTTAAAAAGGTTATCATAGAAAAAAAAACTTCAAATGATTGCAATGAGATTGTTTGCTTTGATAAATCTGGTGCTACTTATTGTTCCACTTTTAGCAGCAATTTTGCAGCTAGGATATTATGATTTAGATACAATCCCCCAAATGTTTGTAAGGTCAGTAATAGTGGTCCAGCAAAAAAAAAAAAACTACTTTCAAGAGCTCAGATTATTCAGATGTTGATGGTGTCTTCAAGGGCAGCATGATCCCTATAAAGCATGGAGAAATTAATTCATTCATTTTATTCCGAATGTAGTTATCTATTAATATGATGAAATGGACTGGAGATTGTGTGTGTATGTAGACTGAATGGAAATTTAATATTTGTGCGACTCATCAAATCAGCAAATATCAGCCTTAATCAATTTGTTGCTGGAGTGGTTTGTAATGCATTGGTTAAGCAGACACAGGACAACAAGTAGTCCAGCTTTCTATGCAACAGATAATACTTTCTTCTGGTTTTTATTTGCACTCTCAAGTGTAATTCAATGGTACTTTTATGCTCTTTCCTAAACAATTGCTTAAGCAGGAGACGGTACCATGAAATCAAAAATTCTGAGAAGCGACACGAGTAAATGATGGGGCACCTCTTATAGGTGTAAGAGGACCAATAAAGAGTAACGGAGTTCGTTGACTTGACATGAAATGAATGGAATTACTATGGCTCCAAGAAAAAGACATCGGGTTGCGGGCTCAGAGGATTTATCAGCTGCCTCATAAGTGTAATTCTGCTTCTTCATATCCCTGCTGCTTCTAATTTAGCAGGACAGGCTCATAATTGAAGCAAATTAACTATTTACTCTTGCCACTTCTACCAGGGGAGAGGAGGACACAGCCGCAGGAAGGAATGAGTGGAGAATTAAGTTCTTCTCACTTGTGTCAGATTTGCCCTTCTACAACACATTAGCAGTAATTTCATGAGGCACCAAACATTGGAATAAATACTGAGGGATAAAATAATGAGATGTTGCTATTGAACTGAACGGCTACAGCTAATTTTACGGCATATGCATTATGCAGACTAAAGGGAGGCATATGTTACGGTACTCCAGCAGTTGTTGCATGTGCTACCTGATCATTAAACTCCTGCTCGGGTCCCTGGGAGAATCCACATCTCTCTCCTACAAGAGCTTATGTTTAAATAAACATTACTAAATACACATGCATACAATAGTAATTGTACATTTTAAATACTATGCTGAACTCTAAATGGGTATTACATTTCAGTTCTTAGCACAACCACATGCTTATTTGTCTCTCTGGCTGAAGCTTTAAAGTCATTGACAGTAATGTAAACAAGACCATTTTGTTTGTAATTTGCAAAATCTATTACAGCCTTACTGTGCTTCCAATTAGAGACGCAAGGTTCATTTCGTACATTTCCATCTGGTTTAGATTGAACATAACTTTCGTTTTTCACTTAACAACTATTTTACAAAACTGAAAAATGACCTCAGTGGTCTTTGTGAATTGTTCGGCTAGTCAGAAAAGTAGAAACATATTTAAATCTCCCTGGTGTATCTAACTAAATAACCATCATAGTAGGTCTCATGTTTAAGGAACACAACATAATAGCAACTGCCTGAAAGTAATTAAATTGCTGTATACATTCTGCAACTTTTTGTATCATAACGTGAATGCTAATATTGTGAAATTAAATTACATTTTAACTTAGCAGATAAATAGAATCAGCAAAAAGAAAAAAAAATAATATTTTGTAATGTACAGTAATTGCATTTCTGTTAGTACCGCTATTAATTATGGTTTCTCTATATTGCCTATATATTTGGTCTTGACCTCATTTATAAAACACAGGAAGAAAAGAAATACAGCATGTCTTCTTATCCCTTATAAGATTTTAAAGTCAATTAATTATATCACGAACAAATACATTTTAATGAAAAAAGCTTGAATGTTATTAAGAGAGTGTAAAAGTACAAAGACAGAAAACTCATTTTATTATAATTAGCAATTTAGGGTCCTATTTATTATACTCCAAATAGCCAGCGTTGGCTGTTTTAAGGAAAAGCATATTAAAAAAAGAGCCGCCGCCCTCCCCGCCCTAGTCAATAAAGGGTAAAGAGGCATATATACAGTGTGCATACAGTATGTATATATAATAATATGAAAACAGACAAAATACCTGCAACAGACGAAGTATAAATATATGATGCTATCGTCAGGTCAAAGGTGTGGCTATAAGTAAATTGCCCCTGACAGTGCTACAGATCTTTTCTTGTGTGTGTGTGCGCGTGTGTGTGCGTGTGTGCGCGTGTGTGTGTGTGTGCATATATGTATATATATATATATATATATATATATGTCTGTAAGGATCTCTAGAGATCCAATATACTGGAAAAGCACAAGAGATAATCACATAAAAGTGATTTATTGGGTCCAAAACACACACATATGACCAACGTTTCGGTCCCCGGGGGGGACCTTCTTCAGGGTTCCGAAATGTCAAGTGTTCTGCTGATGTTGATACCATCCTGGAAAAGGACTCTAGGACAGTGGACTTTACTGGTGGGGTACACCAGCATCTCCCCCAGCTAGACCTGGGATTCAGCTTTGAGTATACCTAGTCACATCAGTCTAGTGTAAAATTGTTTTTACTGTGATTTACCTACAGTACCTACACTTGTAAGTGGCATTTTAAACTTTAACTCCAACCATAAATGATCAAATGGAATTATTGTATGGGGATTGCGCTTCTGTTTTTTGTTATTATATATATATATATATATATATATATATATATATATATATATATATATATATTGTGACAAACGGCTTACTCCGGGGCTCCGCCGTCTGTCCGGGACTGTTAGAACACGGTCTTTTATGGTAGGTTAAATGACGAGGCGTCACGTGCTGTTCCTTTAAACAGGCTATGCCTGGTTTATTCAGTCCCAGGCACTGAGACTGCCACAGTGCATACAACAGAAACACAAGCAAAACAAAAACCTGCTCACCTGAGCAATAACTTAACTTAGGTTTTCCCTGACTCAGGGTTGAAGTGGCTTTTCCACTTCCAACAACAAAATAAGGAACTTTGCAGTTTTAGACAAAAAAGAGCAGAATGATTTAACCTGTTTGGGGAGAGGCTTTTCCCCTCTCTGCTTCCAGCAGACTTCCTGCCACCAGGCTCTTGGGGGAGAGGGAAGAGGAACCAGGAAATCAGTCTTAAATACCTGATTTCTAATTAGCAGGACAGGTGACAGAAATCAGGCAGCAGACAAACTCTGGTTTGGATCCCTCATCCCTCAGTTCCAGCACTTGCCAAACTGTGGAATGGAGTGCCTGTATTATGAGGCTGCACTTCCAGCCTAAACAGGATAGAAACTGTTCAGTATCCTGGGAGCCCTATATATGGAATTTATTACCATCCCCTAGTTTCTGTCACATATCCTCCCCCCCAGCTCAGACCTCGAGGGATGAGCGACCATGGATATTAGGGAGTGCATCCTTGACAACCCGTCAGCATTGCCATGTTTGTGCCCTGACATGTGTTCCACATAAAATTTAAAGGGTTGTAGGCTTAGGAACCACCTGGTCACTCTAGCATTCTTCTCTCTGTTTTGACACATCCAGGTAAGGGGTGCAAGATCTGTATCCAACCAGAATTTTCTCCCCAACAGATAGTACTTGAGCGTCTCTACAGCCCACTTTATTACGAGACACTCTTTCTCGACTATGGAGTAATTTTTCTCCTGGCGATTTAGTTTCCTACTTAAATAAAGGATTGGGTGCTCCTCACCTTGAGACTCCTGGGAGAGTACAGCCCCCAGTCCTACCTCAGATGCGTCGGTTTGGACTAAAAACTCTTTAGAGAAGTCAGGTGTGACCAACACTGGTCTTTCAGGCTTCTAAAGGCCTGTTCGGTTTCGGGGGACCACTTTACCATTAGCGGCCCTCTTGCTTTTGTGAGGTCGGTTAGTGGGGTTGCCTTAGTTGCAAAATTGGGAATAAACCTTCTATAGTAACCAATTAATCCCAAAAAGGTCCTTACTTGTTTTTTTGTAACTGGCCTTGGCCAATTTTGTATCGCCTCTACTTTGAGTGTTTGGGGTTTGAGTAAACCTCTGCCAATAGAATACCCCAGATACTTGGCCTCCTCCAGACCAATAGAGCATTTAGCGGGGTTAGCAGTTAGTCCAGCAGACCGAACTGCGTCAAGCACAGCTTGGACCTTTGGAAGGTGGGATTGCCAATCTTCACTATGGATTACCACATCATCCAGGTAGGCGGCAGCATACCGAGTATGTGGTTTTAAAATTTTATCCATCATTCTTTGGAATGTGGCGGGGGCTCCATGTAAGCCAAAAGGCAGCACCCTATACTGAATGAGGCCGTCTGGGGTTGAGAAGGCTGTCTTTTCTTTTGCCCTTTCTGTGAGGGGAACCTGCCAGTACCCTTTTGTTAGGTCTAGGGTCGTGAGATATCAGGCTTTGCCCAGTCTCTCTACCAGTTCTTCAACCCTGGGCATAGGAAAAGTATCAAATTTTGACACAGCGTTTAGTTTACGGTAGTCATTGCAAAACCTTGTTGTACCGTCTGGCTTTGGGACTAAAACTATAGGGCTGTTCCACCCACTTTGGGATTCCTCAATTACGCCTAGTTTTAGCATTTTTTTTAACCTCTAAACTTAAAGCCTCTCTTTTGGCCTCTGGGATTCGGTACGGTTTAAGGTTAACTCGGACCCCCGGTTCAGAGACTAGGTCATGTTCAATTACGCTAGTTCTACCTGGCTGTGTAGAGAAGACTTCTTTGTTTCTTCTCACTAAATTCTGGACCTCTCGTTTCTGATGAACGGACAGGGTTTCAGCTATGCTAACCTCTGGGTCAGTTCCTCGATTCTCTGACGGACCTGGGGGTACTAGGGTTAACAAGACCTCTCTATCTTTCCAGGGCTTAAGTAGGTTTATATGGTAAATTTGCTCAGGTTTCCTCCTACCTGGCTGTCTCACCTTATAATTTACTTCTCCCACTCTTTCCAAGACCTCATATGGCCCATGCCACTTAGCAAGGAATTTACAATCTATGGTGGGAACCAGAACTAGTACCCTATCGCCTGGAAAAAAAATTCTGACCCTAGCACCCTTATTATACGTATTCCTCTGTGCCCCTTGAGCTTTTTCCATGTGTTCCCTCACTATAGGTAGGACTGCAGCTATGCGGTCCTGCATCTGGGCAAAACATGCTCTATTACACTTCTGTAAGGGGTAACCTCGTGTTCCCAAGTCTCTTTGGCTATATCCAGTAAGCCCCTTGGGTGTCGGCCATACAATAGTTCAAACGGGGAGAAGCCTGTGGATGATTGGGGAACTTCCCTAATGGCAAATAACAGGTTTGGTAACAAACAATCAGAGTTTTTCCCATCCTTATCGACTGCCCGGCGTAACATGCTCTTTAAGGTTTTATTGAACCGTTCCACTAAACCATCTGTTTGTGGATGATAGACTGAGGTTCTGAGATGCTTAATTTTTAGGAGTTTACATAACTCTTTTGTTACTTGGGACATAAATGATGTTCCCTGGTCAGTTAAGATCTCTTTAGGAATTCCGACCCGGGTAAACAGAACTATTAACTCTTTTGCTATGTTTTTAGCAGAGTTGCTACGTAGGGGAACTGCCTCCGGATATCGGGTGGCATAATCTAATATTACCAATATATGCTGATGTCCCCTAGCAGACTTTATTAGGGGTCCTACTAGATCCATAGCAATCCGGTCAAATTGTACATCTATTATGGGAAGGGGTACCAATGGGCTACGATACGCTTTGAACGGTGCGGTTATCTGACATTCTGGGCATGCGGAGCAATAATTTGTAATTTCTGCCAGAACCCCAGGCCAATAGAAGCTTCGGAGAACCTTTTCTTTTGTCTTTTCCACCCCTAGGTGTCCCCCCAATGGGTGACTATGTAAGAGGTGTAATACTACATTACGGAATGTCCGTGGTACCAACAATTGTTTAGTTATAATTGATTTCATTTTATCAACCCGATATACTAGGTCATTCTCTACCTCGAAGTAGGGGTAGGCAAGTGACCTATCTGGTTGGCCAGGAGTACTATTCTGGTCCCGTATACTCCCCCTTGCTTCCGCTAATGTGGGGTCTTCCCACTGGGCCTTTTTAAAACTCCCAGGACTGACCTCTAGGTCAGCGAAGGTCTTATCCTGTTCTGGGGTGGTAAGTGCCTGTTCAACATATTGATTTGGGGTATTCCCTACCGAGGTAGCCATGGGGAAGGGGATTTTACAGCACTCATCCTCTTTCCCCTTCTTATTTGGGCCCTCGTCAACCTCTATTTCTGAAAAAGGGAAAGGATTTGTTTCTTCTGTTACTTCGTTATGGTCCGCTATTGAACTCTGGGCGCTATTCTGAGAGAGGACCACATTTTTAGAAAATGAGGAAAGTCGGTCCCTATTAACACATCATGTGCCAGTTTGGGTACTATACCCACTTTGAAATCTAAAGAACCAAACTCTGTTTCAATAAGAATATCAACAGTGGAATATTCGTGATTATCCCCATGTATACAACAAATTGCCACTCTTTGTGAACTGTTTACCTGTTTTTTCTCAATGGGCAACAGGTATTCGGACACTAGTGTGACCATAGTCCCAGAGTCAAGAAGTGCCCGAACCCTCTTACCATTTACCTTTACAAATGCCCACAGATGGTTATTCAAGAGGTCCTCTGGGGTAGGGGCCATACATTGGGACAACAGCGAATAAGGTTCAACGCTGTTGCATTGCATTGGTTCAGCATTTAGTGGGCAGACTTTCGTGGTGTGGCCCCTCTCATAACAATTTACACATTTAGGTACATAGTCTGTGTCCCACTTAGAGCCCTTTTTCGGCTCCCCATGTTGGCTGTTGCCCTTAGTGTGCGAGCCACTGTTGCTGGTGCTGTGTGAAGGCGGTCATCGCTCTTCAGCCCCCTTAACCCTGGTACCCTTTTACCGTCTCTGGAAGAGTCCTGGAACCTTGGGTAGTGGGGATGCTCCATCACTATGGGTTGCGGGTGCTCTTCTGCTGCATTGTACCTTTCTACGAGGGCCACCAGCTTGTCTGCATTGTGGGGGTCACTCTGACTGACCCAACGGCGTAGGGCAGAGGGAAGTTTCCTCAAGAACTGGTCAATGACCAATCGTTCCATGATGTGGCTTGCTGAGTTGATCTCGGGTTGTAGCCACTTCCGAGCGAGATGGATGAGGTCATACATCTGGCTTCGGGTGGCTTTATCCAATGTGAAGGACCATGCGTGGAACCTTTAGGCACGAACCGCTGTGGTTACGCCGAGGCGGGCAAGAATCTCGAACTTCAATTTTGCATAGACGTTAGCTTCGGCTGGCTCTAGATCAAAGTAAGCCTTCTGGGGTTCGCCGCTTAAGAAGGGTGCGATTAGACTTGCCCACTCAGCTTCTGGCCATCCCTCTCTCTGTGCCATGCGTTCAAACGTGAGAAGATAGGTTTCAACATCATCTGAGGGCCCCATCTTCTGAAGGTAGTGGCTTGCACTGGTCATTTTCGGGACTGGGGCTGCCTCTGCCAGTGGAGTCTTAATGATAGTCTCAGGATCTCGAGTTCCTGCTGTAAGCCCTGGGCGAACCGTTGTTGCTCCTCTCTCAGCAAGCGGTTTGTCTCTTGCTGGTTTGCATTCGCCTGTTGCTGGTTTGCATAAATCTCTTGCTGGGCTATTAGCAGCTGTTGCTGGGTTGCATTCGCGTTTTGCAGAGCTGCATTCGCCTCTTGCAGGGCTGCATTCGTCTGTTGCTGGTTTGCATTAGTCTTTTGCTGGGCTATTAACAGCTGTTGCTGGGTTGCATTCGCCTTTTGCAGGGCTGCATTCGTCTGTTGCTGGTTTGCATTCGTCTGTTGCTGGATTTCATTCGCGTCTTTCTGGGCAGCGACATTGCGTACCAGCGCACTCACCACGTCTTCCATCTTGTTTGAAGAGAATTTTTTTTTCTTCTTCTTTTTAAAGTTCTTTAACCCGCAGACCTTTTAGTGTTCTGCCCGCATTCTCCACCGTATGTGACAAACGGCTTACTCCGGCGCTCCGCCGTCTGTCCGGGACTGTTAGAACACGGTCTTTTAGGGTAGGTTAAATGACGAGGCATCACATGCTGTTCCTTTAAACAGGCTATGCCTGGTTTATTCAGTCCCAGGCACTGAGACTGCCACAGTGCATACAACAGAAACACAAGCAAAACAAAAACCTGCTCACCTGAGCAATAACTTAACTTAGGTTTTCCCTGACTCAGGGTTGAAGTGGCTTTTCCACTTCCAACAACAAAATAAGGAACTTTGCAGTTTTAGACAAAAAAGAGCAGAATGATTTAACCTGTTTGGGGAGAGGCTTTTCCCCTCTCTGCTTCCAGCAGACTTCCTGCCACCAGGCTCTTGGGGGAGAGGGAAGAGGAACCAGGAAATCAGTCTTAAATACCTGATTTCTAATTAGCAGGACAGGTGACAGAAATCAGGCAGCAGCCAAACTCTGGTTTGGATCCCTCATCCCTCAGTTCCAGCACTTGCCAAACTGTGGGATGGAGTGCCTGTATTATGAGGCTGCACTTCCAGCCTAAACAGGATAGAAACTGTTCAGTATCCTGGGAGCCCTATATATGGAATTTATTACCATCCCCTGATTTCTGTCACAATATATATATATGTATGTATGTATGTATGTATGTATGTATGTGTATATATATATATATATATATATAGCAAATGGAAATATTATCATATATATTATTATTATCATTATTACCATCCCCTGGTTTCTGTCACAATATATATATATATATATATATATATATATATATATATATATATATATATATATATATGTATTTATATATATATATAATGTATTGTGACAGAAACCAGGGGATGGTAATAATGATAATAATAATATATATATGATAATATTTCCATTTGCTATATATATATACATATATATATTTATATATATACATACATACATACATACATACATACATACATACATACAAAAAAGTGGAGAGAAAGCACACCATATATATGTGGCCAGGTCCCCCTCTGGGCTCCCCATGCCTCCTTACCTCCCAATCTGCTACGGAGGGGCGCGGGTGAATCCGGCAGTTGCTGGTGGTTGCGAGGGAGGCAGGAACAAGTGCCGTTAGGAACAGGGAGACCGAGTGGCCGGAGGCGCCCTGCGCTCCCTTTGCAGGGCGGTGCCATGTTATTCATGCGCGCAAATGGGCAGAAGGCTTGCGCATGCGCAGAAGTAAGGATAGTGGCAGCCAGTAAAGGCATAGGCTCTGCAGGGACTACAATTCCCAACAGCCCCAGGGGCAACACACCACATGCAGCCAAACAGCCAATAGGGCTGCAGAGATGATGGAGCAGCAATTAGATACATTTGGCGCACTTGGAACACGCTAGTCAGTCGGAGCTGGGACAAGGAGAGGGTAGGGTGTGTGCAGGGTGTCTGTGACCCCTGCACTAGGCCAGAGACCCCCTTAGACCCCAGCTAGGGCCCGACTCCCCCTTTGAGCTTGTGATTGCTGCAGGGACAGGCCCAGTAGATAGGGACACTGCCCCTGTAGTACCAAGTGTGAGGGACACAGCGGCGACCTGGCATCTGGTTATCTGGGATATGATCACCACACCAAGAGAGAGAGACGATTACGATGGGACCCTCCAGCTGGATACCACCCCACATGGAGGCGGACTTGTTACTAATGAAGATGGCGTGGGCCCGGACGGGCCCTAGCCTTCATTTGGAGCTCCTTGGTGCTGCAGCACCTGGCAGGTATCTTCAAGTGTATCACCAGATCACACTTTAGTTGTGGGCAGCGCAGTTGCACATATTGGGTGGGTAGACTCTTGTGGACACCAGGGTGGTTAGGTGACATGGGGCACCTCAGTACTTTGGGGGAATATCTCATCCGAGTGTGGACACTGTGTTGGAGGGCACTGTGGGGATACGGCTGTGCATGGCCTATTTGGTGTGGGTGTTATATTGTTATTCCGTTTTTATATACATGAAGTAAACTGTTATCTTTATCAGTGTGTGTATTATTGCATTGGGTCCAGTAACAGGATTATCCAACATAGTAGGATCCCGCACAGGTGGAGGCTCTGTCACCAGACGGATCAGGTATACTCCAGGCTCCCAGCAGCAGAAGTTCAGGCCTCCTGTGAGCCACAGGTAACGCACCACAAACTCAGTTGCCGCCATATCTCCCATAGAGTGGGGGAGACTGTGCTACATACAGTATACAAAACAATTAGCTCACAGTTGGCAAGTGCGCGCGTCATAAATAGTATAAAAAAGATACTTCACCAAAATCAAATGACCAGGGTAGGAGACACAGCAGTACAGGAAGATGAAAAAAAAGGGTATTTAATCCACAGGTATCCAAAGTTTCTGAGCCATCTCTGGGCCCCTTCATCAGGGGGGTGCATGATATATATATATATACATATATATACAGTGTTTGACAAATCAGGTTGCACACGCCCAGGCGACTGGATTTGACCCCGTGGCGACCTTCTCATGGCAGCCCAAGCAGCGCACGTGGTTCTTTGTAATTTTCCCTGCTCGCGCTGAGAAAAAATAAACAGTCCCCATACCTGATTGGTGACTGCCTTGGCGTGCTCCCAGGATTTTTTGTGGGGGCGCAGCCAGACTCTACGTGAGCCCGCGCATCACGATCGGCCATTCCTTGAAGAAGTAAGTACTGCCTCTGCCTCCCGGAGTCCCTCTGATTCCTAAACTCCCTCTGCCTCCCCATGCCTCTGCTTCCCGCACTCCCCATGCCTCTGCCTCCTGCACTCCCTCTCCCTCTGCCTCCCAGGAGGTAGTAGCGGGGTGCGTCCGCCGGAGGGGGGGTTTCCTTCCAAAGTAGTGGGCAATGCGCTTCACTTGTGTCCCGGCGCTCCCATGCCTCCGGCGTTCCCCTGCCTCCCATGGGTAAACGGTCTGAGTTGCGGGAGATGGGCGCGGGGGGGGAGGGGTGAGGCGGTCGTGGCTGGCAGCGCGTTCTGACCTCCTATTTGTGGGTTTAATCCCTGTATTGTGTGTGTGGGGAAGAGAGTGGGAGAATGTGTGTGTGTGGGAGAAAGTGTGTGTGAGACTGAGTGTTGATGTGAGTGTGTGTATGACACCAGAAGTACCCACCAACCGACTCATGCAAAGTCAGCCACCCACCCAGTCAGCCAAGCCACCCAGTCCGTCAGCCACCCAGTCACCCAGTCAGCCACCCAGTCAGCCACCCAGTCAGTCAGCCACCCAGTGACCTAGCCACCCAGTCAGTCAGCCACCCAGTCAGTCAGCCATCCAGTCAGTCAGCCACCCAGTCAGCCACCCAGTAAGTCAGCCACCCAGTCAGTAAACCAGTCAGACACCCAATCAGTCATTTTGGCATTTTAATATCTCGGCTCTGTGTCTCTCTACTGGGTCTTTTACCTCCCTATTTTTGCTCCTTTTTTGCTCCTGATTTATGACTGGAACTTGCAATTCATCATCCTTGATCTAGCATATTTTCTTTTGGAGTTCTACCATTCAATGTTTAATTGTAACGTAATGCACTATGGTAGTTTATTTATTTTCTTTCAGATACTGACGCTCCCCTGATTTTTCGTTTTTTGCTTTGAGTGTGGACCTGGGAACTAGTCCGTGAAGGGTTTGAGTGTCTTTGTTCTTATTTATTGCACGGGTATATTGATTTAACTATCACTGTTAGTTATCACTGTTACTGCACTGTTGCACCTAAATAGAGTGTTTGAGCGCCATTTAGTATTTTTGTATACCCAATCAGTCAGCCACATAGTCAGCCACCCAGTCAGTCAGCCACCCAGTCAGTCAGTCAGTCAGCCACCCAATCAGCCATCCAGTCAGTCAGTCAGCCACCCAGTCAGTCAGTCACCCAGTGACCTAGACACCCAGTCAGTCAGCCACCTAGTCAGTCAGCCACCCAGTCAGTCAGCCACCCATTCAGTCAGCCAGTCAGCCACCCAGTCAGTCAGCCACCCAGTCAGTCAGCCACCCAGTCAGTCAGTCAGTCAGTCAGCCACCCAATCAGCCATCCAGTCAGTCAGTCAGCCACCCAGTCAGTCAGTCACCCAGTGACCTAGACACCCAGTCAGTCAGCCACCTAGTCAGTCAGCCACCCAGTCAGCCACCCATTCAGTCAGCCAGTCAGCCACCCAGTCAGTCAGCCACCCTGTCAGTCAGTCAGTCAGCCACCCAGTCAGTCAGTCAGCCACCTAGTCAGTCACCCAGTCAGTCAGTCAGCCACCCAATCAGCCATCCAGACAGTCAGTCAGCCACCCAGTCAGTCAGTCACCCAGTGACCTAGACACCCAGTCAGTCAGCCACCTAGTCAGTCAGCCACCCATTCAGTCAACCACCCATTCAGTCAGCCACCCATTCAGTCAGCCACCCATTTAGTCAGCCACCCATTCAGTCAGCCACCCATTCAGTCAGCCAGTCAGCCACCCAGTCAGTCAGCCACCCTGTCAGTCAGCCACGCAGTCAGTCAGCCACCCAATCAGCCATCCAGTCAGTCAGTCAGTCAGTCAGCCAGCCACCCAGTCAGTCAGTCAACCACCCAGTCAGTCAGTCAGCCACCCGGTCAGTCAGCCACCCGGTCAGTCACCCAGTCAGTCAGTCACCCAGTCACCCAGTCACTCTGTCTCACTCACTAAGTCTCTCTCACTATGTCTCTCTGGATATCTTACCTATATATCTTAACTGCCCTATACCTACACCGAAATAACCTATACAGCTTTCTTCCAGATCTGACTCTAAAGCTTCACACGGGAGACATCAGGATCCCCCCTAACCCAGAATACAGGTAGGGAACACATCCCCTCCAACATATAACATTGCGGGAATGAGGGTACCTGGACATTGAGGGACTGCAGATCAGGTAAGATCCCAGGCGGGATTGCTGCTTTAGATATTGTGAAGCGGGGGTATCCAGTCACTGTTTAAAGGGTGCAGGAAACTAGTCATTCATATCTGGCTTTTTTTTTTTTTCTGGATCCGACATTTATACACACACACACACACACACACACACACACACACACACACACACACACACACACACACACACACACACACACACACACACACACACACACACACACACACACACACACACACACACGTAATTATCTAACAAGGATTAATTGCAGTAAAATATAAATGTAATACAATAAATAAACTTATGTCAAAAACAAATGTTATTAATTCTTACTAGGAATTTTCAAAAAATGTTTTAAAGTGGGGCAGGGCTGTGGGCGTGGCTATATGGCGAGTAGATTTTTTGGTTCGGCGAGTAGATTTTTGGGTGATTTGTCGACCATTGTGTGTATATATATATATATATATATATATATATATATATGTATATACATACATATACATACACAGAGTTGGAGACCTTTAATCATCTTCAATTACAGGAGCCTAAGAAAGTAGTTTATACAGGTGTATAAACACAAAAGGGGTGCAATTAGAGAAAATACAAAGACTTAATCACAAAACAATCTTTTATATGTCGAATCATGAAAACATATAACACTCAAATATTAAGAAAAAGATCTAATAGATCTATAGGTCTGAGTACATAATTGGAATTATGTTGCTGTTTTAGTGATAGATTAATGTAATTGATGTATAGTTGAGGCTTTTTAGGAGATGGGGGGGAAGGGGAGGGGGTGGGGAGAAAGAGGGCTACAGAAATAAAAGCAGTAGCCAACAAATCAATTAATTAATTTAAACCAGTAGCCAACAAATCAATTAAATAAATAAAACCACTAGCCAACAAAACAATTAATACATTTAAAATGCTAACCAATCCTAAAATGTACTAAAAACAAGCAATCCAAATTCAAAACAATTTTATACAAACAATAAACAGAAATTGAAAAAATAACAATCAATACTGTAGCGTGTACTTTTTTAATTTGGACAAACAATTGTAGTACTGAAGTACTCAATTGTTAGGCACTATCTCAACTGCACTAACATGGCTAATTCTATTTAATCCTATCATTTGGAGACAGACTGGAATACTTGAATCAGTTAGATTTATTCACATGTATGGCAATAGCATGCAGTTTGGCTAATAGGTCAGTAGCCATAGTGGGATGGAGTAGGTTAGGTGTGATGGAGGAGGGGTAGTGGGAATGGGGCAGTTGCTCCACACCAGTGATAAGGAATGCCCAGTCCATTACAGTACACTATCAATTAGGGAGGGGTGTAATAATAGAGATAAGGCACAACCTAAATTGCAGGTGCAGTTTTTATGTAAACGTGATGAGTACAGCTAAATTTCCATAATCTTCAAGTGTCCCAGTAATCTGAACCTTCTCTCTAATTTGCAACAATAAAGGCGTGCAATAACCTGCTATTTAAAAACAAACAAACAGATTGTGCCTTCTGGATTAACACTGTTAAAGCCCGTGTTAACAAAGTGTACTACATTATTCTGTGGCACAAATTGTGTTATGTAAAAATTGTATCCAATGATGTGTTAATTATTTTTTGTAATAAAAGCATAAGACTATAGACAATCCAGTTTATACTTAAACAAAACAACTGACTCTGGGCCATGCTGAAGAAATAGGTGGAGAAAAAACTTTTAACACGTGAAACTCTAAATTCTTAGTGGAAGACCATTTTGATTTGTTCAACAGCTTGTGCACCAGAGTTCAATACAACAACATGTAGATAAGGACTCAAGCAAAACAGGTGCGCACTGTGGATCAAGAGAAATTCAGAAGCTGTAAAGTTTGCAATCAATAAATACTGAAATGCTTCCATGTCTTTGAATAACAAGGCCCTGGAGTACTTTCTACATGAATTGTTATTGGGATATGAAGGGTCTTTTTATTATTTTTTACCAACATGTCATCCCTATAATGATCTTTGAATCCTTTGTAATCACATCATATATAATGCATTCCTTTACAAAGAAATCAAATCAAAGAGTGTCTTCAGTAGCATTAATAGTAAGAAAATTACTAGTTATATAGAGTAAACTGTGCATCATTAGAGTAAGTGCAATGCGATGAAGGTCATGATAGCAACCTATAACAAATATACATTTCTCCAAGACCACTATGTTAATATAACTTTGAACTAGAGTAACTGCCTAATTTTACAATGTTATGATAGAAAGCAACATAGCTAAGTAATGAAAAAATATATATTTTTTAATGATCCGTGCGTAAGATCCATAACACAGATGGATTTTGCTTTAATAATACATCACATATGGCATACACTGTACCTTAACTCAGGGGTGCTCAACTGCAGTCCTCAAGCCGCCCCCCTCAACAGGGCAGGTTTTCAGGATATCCTAGTGTAACGGGGTTTCCCCCCCTAATCGCAGATTATACTGTGTGGGTGCAGGAACATATAATGTTACGCGGTATTTGGTGCTATACCTGTTGGCTCACAGGAGGGCTGAGCTTCCGCCACGGAGAACCTGGGGCAATTACACTATGGACAACTTACTTATAACGATGCAGCGCCTCCACCTGCGATGGCTCTCACCAGAGGGGGAGTGGTTCCTCGCAGGACAATCAATAAACACATACACAGTGATTATATTAACTAATACCTTTACTAACATGAATAGCCATCAGCACATCAATAATAACCTGTGTCCCTCTACCGAGGAGACACCTACTGCGTCGCGCAGGACGCTTCCCCAACACCAAGTGAGCCCACCCAGAGTCCAAAGAAACCCCACCCAATGTCCCGCACTCTTGCAGAGAGTCAATGGGTGACTGCGCAGTCACAGTTAAGCTAAGGGCCCGGTGGTGCACTTATGTATCAGATACCTGCCGAGCACTCCGGTGCTCGGATCAGCAATCTTCACAAAGGCTCAGTTGGCGATGACTCCTTCAACCCTCCAACCGAACTTCTGCACGTGGACCGCTAGAGCGGTCCCACTCTGGAACAGGCTCTGTGGACCCCAACGTGGGTCCAACCGCTTCAGGGGAACAGCAATCTTCACTGTGTCCCTATCTATCTAAGGGCACGTGCTACACTATAGGTCGTCCCTATAGTACAGCAACCTGTAGTGGCTTGGGGAACTCCTATGGGCCTAAAGGGGTTAAGGACCTGTCCCACTCCCCTAACTACCCAAGTCCCTTCAGCCTCACTAAATGCTGACAGCCAACGTGCTGCGCAACAAGGTGCCTGCCTGCCAGACCTCACAGCACTGACCGCTGTGACCCTGACAAGGCAGCACTCTAAACTAAGGGCAGCGTCCCTATCTGGGGCCTCCCTCAGTAATTAACCCACTACCCTAGTGGGGGGTTGGGGCCTATCTGGGGTGCGGGTACCTATAGGGCCGCAGGAGCTGTACTCGCTCCCCGCGCCCTTCCTTCCCTCACAGCTCCCCTGCTCCAACGGATACTCCTGAGTGACAGGGTCCCTCTCTATAGAGCAGTCCCTGGCAACACTCTCTCTATCAGAGTAACTAACTACCTCAGACCCTGGGGGTGCTGGCTAGTACAGCGAGTCCTGGACTCCTGTACCCTACCTCCTTTCCTGGGCTGCTCCGATCTCTGACTGCTGGCTAACGTGCTGTAAGCCCGCCAAATGTATCTCTTCTCTAGAGGCTTCCTAAGCCCTATTGGCTCCCTGGTGTCACGTGGGGCATACAGAGGCTCTTGGGATATGTAGTCCCAGCTCAGAGCCTTCCCTGGTAGGCTAGGGCTTTGCGGGCTTTTCCCTACCTCTCCTGCGCCTGCGCAAGCTGTCCTGGGCTGCCTCAACCTTCCCTGATCTAGCCCTGCTCTCACGCGAGCTATCTGGGGGCCTTTCGCGCTATCGCGTCCCTGCGCATGCGCAACCCGCAGCGCAATGGCGGCGCCCTGCTTCACCGGCCGCCGGGACCTTAGAGACGCGATCGCGGCCTTAGCAACGGCCCGATCGCGTCCCCGGCAACCGGCCGCAGGTAGGGGAAGCCACGCTGCTCCCTGCTCCAGCCCCCACCCTTGGAAGCAGCCGTCGGGTCTGTCGGCACCCGCGACCGTGCTGCACCAAGGGAGGGGGGTCTCCAGGAGCCACGGGAGCTCCAGGCTACACTAGCTTCAGCATGGGTGGCTCAATTAGAGCCTCTGATTGAGCCATCCATGCTGAAGCAGGGACTAATTGAGCCATCTGTGTTGAAGTTGGGGTATCCTGAAAACCTTACCTGTTTGGTGGGGGGCTTGAGGACTGGAGTTGAGCAACCCTCACTTAACTCATTCCTACAATTTATGTTTATGTGATGTGACAATGTGGCCATGCTCTTGTATTCCATTTTTATCTAGCCTGAAATGATCAACCTAATCGTACAGGTTTACCGTATATTTATATTATAAAACCTGCCAAATGTTTTTTTTATGGAAGCAAGAACCACAATGACTATAAAGATAACACATTTCATACACATGTTGGTATATTTTGATGTAGGTGACTTTCATTTGAATTATCATTATCCCATAATAAATTTATAGTGGCTTATTCTGTAAGGTCTGATAGCGCTGATGACATGCTATCAGATGAAAAGTCCCATTTAATTTAATGGGGCTTTTCATGCACTAGCACATCATCTGCACTATCACACCTTTCTGAATAAGGGCCATATTTTTAAATAAAACTACTGTATATAATTTATTTTCTTCAAAAATGTGGCTTGGCACTAAAACTGTTTTTAAAATGTAGCACACATTCACAAGTCATATTTACTGTACAGCTCCACAAAATAAAACGTCTAACTGTAATCATTGGTTATACAGTTAAATCCCCTTATAACACTATGCTTGTGGTCCAAAGAATCCCATCGCGTTATAAGCGGATCGCGTTAGAAATAATGTACAATTGTGTGCATTGTACAATAAAGTATTTAAGATACCAATAATCGTGTTGTAAAGTATTCATAAATATGAAAATTGGGAGCCACGCTTGCATCGCGTTATAAGAGGATTCACTTTGTAACGGATCGCGTTATAACGGGGTTGAGCTGTATGTAGCCCCCTGTAAACAGCACAGACTATACCTATCTCCCTTCTACTGTGGTAAGCCCTGTTAAGATCAGGCACCAGTAATCATCATGGGTTTTCCCTCTTCATAGCCCTATCCTGAGTGGTAGATGCAGGCCTAGACTCTGCTGCAGGCGTGAGCAAAAGGGGAGGTTCTGCTGACATCACGAAGGGCGGGGCTAGCTCTATATTTAGCAGCTGACTCCTGAGTAGTAGTTAAGTTCTAGTTATGCCGGGAGTAGGCAAGACCGTTAGTATGCCGTGAGTACAAGAATCCTGCGGATCGGTCCGAGGAGTTTGAGGAGACCGCGGTCTCCCCTGCGCAGAGTGCAGGAGCAGAGAGAGAGAGGAGTGGAGAGATCAGCTTCCTATAGTAGAGCTGATAGAATTATAGTCTTGGTGGACCAATGCCCTCACCTCACTGCCAGGGGTGATGGGAAGAATTCAAGCCCCACCGCGAGGATAACCTCGGGGGTGGGCCACGCGGTATTGAAGCCCTAGCCCAGACCATCCTGCCGGAGGAGTGACTTGGAGGGAAGGAGAGGAGGAATTATATGGGTGGAAGGCGAGTGGCGTAATAACCCGTCCTGGCTATTGTTGTTGCGGCTGCTGGAAGCCCCTATCGTTGGGATATTGCTGCTCTGTCAATAAAAGAGACTATTCGTTATTATCAAAGACTGTGTGTGACTTGGAAAGTACTACCCTGGGACCCAAGGGGTTCTTCTATACCGGTCCTGTCCCATATTCCTGGGAGTATAGAAGATGGAGGCGCTGCATCATTAAGAGATCATGGAGGCTACCACCCCAGAAGCCCGGTCCTGGCTCCCCCACAACATCGCGGGAAGCTCAGGCCCTCCTGTTCCTCACAGGTACGCACCACACCGCATGTAATCTGCCCTCAAGCACCCTAGACACCACCGTAGAGTCTGGGGGAAGGGGGAAGCAGGGTTACATGTATATAGATTAATTGTTTTGAAGTTGCTGTGCCACTTAGCAATGTGTATTAAAACTTGCAAAAAGAAGAAATAACTTAACCATGTAAAACATTATGTACATTTTTAACATGTGTTTAATCATTAACCTGGAGGTTCAGTTTCAGATCAAGTTGAACTTCTCACATTAATACAAATCTAACACATTCTGTAAATTAATGCAGAATTTGATCTATTCCCGTATCATAGGCACATTCCTTGGATCGTTCTATTCACACTCAGAGGATAATGTACAATACACAGGTACAAAATAACCTAATATATTAATTTTGAAAGACACGCAATGCAAATGCCTCTATAAATGTCAATTTAGTAAAATCCTGTTGTTATGCCATTTGACACAAATACAATTCTATATAATGCTGCAGACAATTATTTTTGTACAAAGAAAATTCTGTACTGTATATGCATTCCTGGTAGAATATTTGGCAGGTAATCTATATGCCCACACTCCATGCAATTTCACACTCAGAAACAGTATGTGTCAAGAAATACTGTAGGGCTGCACAATGCACAGGGAAGAGGAATATGGATAATATATTTGAGAAAGTTTAGCATTTCACTTTATGCTCATAATAGAAAGATAGAAGAGCACCCACCCTGACTTTCCAGTGTAAGCAATTCCAAGAACAAGTACAGAAATTCTAGGAGGCTAAAAATCCAATGTCCAGTGTATGAAATAATACTTTACTTTTTAAAAATGTATCTCAAAGTGGGTATTTGACGACTCTTTCGGAAAATAAAGTTGTGGAATATTACTGTATATAGTCTTAATCACTGACGTAGCTATAGCCTGCGCAGCCTTGGCAAAGCCCAGGGGCCCACGCTCTTCGGGGCTGCTTCCTCCCGCCTATAGGCGGCCTTGCCGACCATATCTCTCTCTTCTCCCCCAGATAGAGGCAGGTGGGGGGAGATGATGGTATGTTGCGGTGGGCCATCAAAGTGAAGCAGATGAGCAGCCCGCAGAGGAGTTAGGAGTTGCATAGAGGCAGAGCAGGACAGCCGGGGAGGAGGAGGGTGCCCCAGCGGTCTGACCCGGGAGTCTTTCTTATTTCCAGTGTCTATGTTGCTCCTCCCCAGCTGTCCTGCTCTGCCTCCGTGCAACTCCTAACTCCTCTACCAGCTGCTCCTCTGCTTAACTCTGGTGGCCCGCCACCGCGTACCATCTCCCCCCACCGGCCTCTATCACCACCCTGTCCCACAGGTAGGCATGGAGGAGGAGGAGGGGGAGAAAGCTGGAGGAGGGGGAGAGAGCTGGATGATGAGGAGGGATGAGGAGGAGAGATGAGGTGGAGGGGGAGAGATGATGAGGAGAGATGATGAGGAGAGATATCCTGCAATTTAAATTGTGGCACATTTTTCACCTGAATCTACAGAATACGTTCACTTATAATGGGGCCCTGAAAAAAATGTTGCCCGGAGGACTGTGCATGTCTACCGTTGCCCCTGGTCTTAATGACAATATGATACGTCACTTTAGATTTACCTGTTTTTGTTCCTCTCCTAGTCCATCCCACATTGAAGCTACTATTTTGGACACCTCTCCAAAGGTAGCATTTGGATTTTGTCCCTTAATAGCTGCTTGAGTGTCTCTGAAGAATAATGCGTAGGCAGATACTGGCTTCTGTGGCTCATTGGGGTCCTTCTTTTTTTTCTTTTTTGGAGTTTTTGGCTTCTTTCCCACATCAGGGGCTGGCCGTTTTTCAGCTCCACTGATCTGTACAACATATAAATAAACAAACAATAAAATAATAATACATGTTTACATAGAAAATGAAAGTACGATATAACTCACAAATATTAGGTAGAAAGTGCCACTTGCTACATACATCGGTGTAGAAATATAAAGATACTATTGAAGAAATATAGATAGTACTATACTATACTATATGAATGCACATTATAGTCTTTTGATCTACACTAGATTTAATTTGGGGGAACGACCCATCTATTTCAGGCAAGAGGAGGTATAGCATATACTGTATAGAGTATATTCATGAGGTCTTTCTTTTGCTTCTTAATTTATTGCTTCTTAGGATAAAAACTACCCCAGATATTCAATTTTAAAAATAAAAAAAGCGTTTGTCAAAAAATATGTTCAAGATAATTATTACTGCTCTGCCATTATTTTAAATCTTTACTGTATTCATCATGGAAGAAGCCTAATTTTGTAAAACAAGGGCCCTGCTATGTTTTGGATCAATAAGTATATACATTGCCAAAATGAACAAAATACATACAGTTTGTTAACCACTAACTGTGACAGCTGTACCAATTATGTCATAATCAGCCATCACAAATGGGGGGAGCTGTCAAATACTTCTTGAAATATTGAAAGCATAGAGATGGATGTATTTTTTTTTTACATGTGGGAATGATTTGAGGACAACAATTATATTAAAATAAGAGTTATTTGCATGGAAATTAGGATTTCCATGTAGACACACGAGACGATAGTAAGTTTAACATACGGTATGATGCCTGAAGGCGAAATGTATGAATAAGTGATTACAGACAGTACCATTTATACAAAAAATACTATTTTCTTTGTTTGTCATTTTGGTTCTTGTCACATAACTGATGCTTTTTCTAGTGGTTTTGTGCCCCATAAATGGTTGGTAAAATAATGTA
Source organism: Ascaphus truei (assembly GCF_040206685.1). Lineage (NCBI taxonomy): Eukaryota > Metazoa > Chordata > Amphibia > Anura > Ascaphidae > Ascaphus > Ascaphus truei. Next base: position 109,507,640 of record NC_134484.1, on the reverse strand, counting down.
TACATAAACCTGAAAACTGACGCTTCCACTACTAATCCAATACAATGTTGAAAATATCTACGGTACTGATAATAGTATACAGATGTCACTCAACATGTAAAACTAAATGCAACTTAGTATAACTTCCCAAAGCAGCAGTAGAACTTTATTCAAAATAATCTTAATACTACATAACAGTAAAGTGAAAAAGGATCTATACATTTTATGAAGCACATAACAAGATTTGTGATACATTATTGTTTATCCTTGTGTCTGCTTAACTGTCACTATGTAGGAGTATCGAATGGCATTTTAGGAATTTGAGGAAGATGCAACATCCCGAAATGTTAGGTTAAAGACTGTATTTACTTTGTGCTAAGATAAAGGAATCAGAACAACAGGTCAGAGAGACAACTGTTCCCATAATGTGACAACCAATCAATTTAAGGTCTATCTGGTAAATAAATAAAATATGTAAACACTTTCAATACCTTACATCAAGTAAGAAAGTTTGTTGCAATGCGCCCATGCTGCAAGATTTTCTTTTCTCTGTACTTGATTATAACGTTATATGGATTTTAATAATCATACAGTACTATTGTAGCAGCTGCCACGTTTGTTTCATTTCATTTTTTGCCACCCAGGAAAGGTATAGTATAGTGAAACTATGGCAAGTTTGCCCACTTTCTATAGAATGTGTTAAAAGCTTTGCAATGAAATTGCTCTGATTGTTTTAAAGAAGTAGGAGGAGGGGTCATAATTAAAATAAGTAATTTAGAGATGATAAACTGTGCATATAGTTTAAAAAAAAAAAAGGCCTGAGGTAGGTGGTAGGGCTAGATATAAACATTTTAAAAGTGCAGTCCCCCTAACAAGTGTTTTTATTGATTGTTATTTTTTTTTTAAAGATATAGGGATGCAAATAAATGCAATTTGGAAGTGAAATTATTTTGCGACATGAATGCAGTTGATTGGAGACAGAAGTCAGTGGTGACGGAAGTGACATCACTCCTGGCAGAAGAGGCCATCAGTGTTGCCAGCTTCCACCAGGAGGAGGCAGCGTTGAACGGACAGGGACGGGGAGACACTCTCACTCTCTCACGCTCTCACGCTCTCACTCTCTCACTCTCTCTCACACAGTCACACACTCACATAGTCACACAGTCACACAGTCACACAGTCACACAGTCACACTTGAGAAAAACGACAGACACAAAATCCGTCCGCAGCTCCGCCGAGGGGGAGAAAGAGGGGGCTGCTCTCAGACTCAGCCAGCAGCGGGATATAGAGCTTGCCTGCACCAGCTTGGTGACTGAAACCCCTGTACACCTCTTCACCGCTAGAGGAGCCGGCAAAACATCGATCTGCATTTGACGAGCGGTGTATCCCCCCGAGCACACCCTAGCCGCCGAGCACATCCTCCCCCCGTGAGCCGCCAAGCACACCCTCCCCCCCAGTTAGCCGTCAAGCACACACTCCCCCCTCCGTTTGCCGCCGAGCACCCCCCCCAGCAGCCGCCAGACACCCCCGTGTCCCCATACCTCTGCCGAGCAGGATACAGCTCTGCCGGGGCAGATAGTGGGGGCTGCTTTGGGGCACTCAGACAGCCCCCCTCCTCATTTCTCCGTACCTACACCGCAGAGGAGGGGCGGGGGGCTGCTCCGGCAGAAGGCACCAGCACACACAGCTGTGTCTGCAGCTCCGCGGGAGGGGTGGGAGGTGAAGAGAGTCAGGAGAGAGGGGGCACAGAACCCTGAGAATAACATGCACACACCACACAGAGACACATACTGACTGACACACATGCACACTGACTGACACGCACACATACTGACTGACATGCACACACACAGACTGACACACACACACACACACACACAATCTGACTGACACACTGACACACACACACACACACACACACACACAATCTGACTGACACACTGACTCACACACACACAGACTGACTGACACACATAAACATACACACACACACACTGACTGACAAACACAGACACACTGACTGACACACACAGACACACTCACAGACACATTGACTGACACACACACAAGGAATTCACAGTTATTATAAATATAAAAGTGCAAATAGCTAAAACACGTGTTCTAAGTCCAACTTCATTGTGTTTTGGCCCTGAAATTGTGTTTTAATTAAAAACATCACCATTACAAATACAATTTCTGTGAAAAAACAGTGACAAAAGACAAAGAAGTTTCACTTAAAATGCGCATGCTCGGCACACACTTTTTTTTTTTATATCGGTGGATTGCTACAATTATGGAGGTGTTTATCAAACTCCATTACGGTCAATGCACCCGAATGGGCATCAAGTCCCATTCAAGTCAAAGTGAGTAAATGCCCCTTCGGATGCGTTAACCTGTAACAGAGCTAGATCTACAGTATTTAGGGGTGAGTTTCTTCCAGGCAGCATTCAGTCATGCTGAAACTTTAAACTTTTGCAGAATTGCCCCAAACACTTTTTTTTTGCAATGGTTAGTCGGGCTACAATTGTACGTCATACAAAATAAATGCTTGAGTTGCTTTATAGAGATTAAACAGTTTCATTAAAAGGTGAGAAAATTGGTGTTGAAAAAGAGTATTAATGATTTCATGTTTACAGTTCATGGAAAATTAAAAGTATTTATTTCTGTATATCTTTATTTGTATAGTGGCATCCATGTAGCGCACATTCAGTTTGAATGGGACTGCCAGGGACCCCCGCTGTTAATCTGATGGGTTATTAATCAATGCAGAAATGCTGTGTCTAGTTTAAGGCAAGTCTAAGGCATGTATCCAGCATGTACCTGGGTCTTTTTGGCGATTGCCACTGGTTTGTGTTAGAATAACCGTGGGCACTACAGTAAGAGGAGAATGTGAAGGAGGAGTCAAATGTAACACCTAAGCAGAATGTGTGTTATACTGGGTGTATGATAGTGCTGCAACGGTAATGGAGAAGGGGCAATAGGGCCAGGTTTGGGAAGATGTATGAGGAGCTCCATTTTTGACATGTTAAGTTTGAGTTGGCAGAGGGTAATGCAGAATAATATAGTGGAGAGAAATTCAGAGACTGTTCTGGACAGCAGGTGTAAGGTCAGGTGTTGAAGGGTAAATTTGTGTGTCATCAGCGTAAAGGTCATATTTGAACTCAAAAGATGTGATAAAGTCACCTAGAGAGAGTGCATATAGAGAAAAAAGAAAAGGTCACAGGACAGAACTCTGGGGTGCACGTACAATACGCCCATCGAAAAATTGATGAGAAGGAGGTGTTAGCGAAGGAGATACTGAAAGTATGATGGAAGAGGTAAGAGGATATCCAGGATAGACCTCTGTAACAGATACCAAGAGAATGGAGAATGTAAAGGAGAAGAGGGTGGTCCACATTATCAAAAGCTGCAGAGAGTTTGTAATATTAGCAGAGTCTAATGACCTTGGTCTTTGGCAGCATGAAGGTTATTCGTTATTATGGTGACGGCTGTTTCAGTGGAGTGAGCCAGATTATAGAGGGTTCACAATAGCAGGTAAGAAAAAATTGGAGCAAGGTGTTCAATGAATTTAGAGGGGAAACGCAGGAGGTAGACATGGGGATAGTTAGGGAGACAGGTAGAGTCAAGCTTGCTATTTTTGAGTAAAGGTATAACAGTTGCATGCTTGTAGAAGGTGAAAAAAGTACCAGAGCTAAGAGAGGAGTTTAAAATATGTGTGAGTGAAGGGATTAGAGAGGAAGCAAGAGGTTTGAGAAAATGGGAGGGAATACGACCAAGAGGGCAAATGGAACAGAGAGAGGAGGAGAGCAACAGCGACGCTACCTCCTATGTGACATAGAAAAATCAGTCAAAGAAGGAAGGAAGAGAAATAGGAAGAGGAAGAGTACAATATGACGATACAGAGGAGATAGAAATCTACAGGGAGGGGTCAAACACTTTACTTAATATCACGTTTAGATGCATAAGTGCAAATTGTATCACTCGTAACAGAGTATAATGTAGATAAAATTCAGCTTTGAATAGAAGCAATGGTAATTTTCATAAGGAAATAGCACAGACAATTGTAATTTACTAAAACTATTCCTATAACACTTACATAAATTAACTAAAATGATAATTACTGATTATCAGATTGTATTGCTTTATTTTCTATCTGCAACTACATAGCAGTCCTTTGTAAACTGTTTCTGGGGAAGGCTAAAAATTAGATTACATGGAAAGGTAATAGATTTCATACTGCTCAGAAGGCAAGAGGGCAGCCAATATCAAATTGGAAATTCTTTCTGCAATAATAAACTCATTTCTTGAATTAAATTGAAATTCATTACGAACTACTGTAATTTTAATGAAGATGCAGGTCACTTGACATTAGTCTGTTTAAAGTCTTCTTTGGTTTTATGTTTTGTGCTATGAAATAGAATGAGCCATACAATAAATGTATTGGTGGATCATTGCAAGCCGGAAAGATAAAATTAGCATCTCTAGCCAATAATATTTAGTCTGCTCATTTACAATTATGGAAAACATACATTGTAAATTTAGTTACATTATAAATGCTATAAGTTTTATCTGAGGACACAGCACTGCCTCAGGATGTATACAAGCTTCAACACAGTTTCACATTTACATAGCATTGAATCTTCCTTGGCATTAAAATCTTAGTAAATACTTGCATTATTGTGGGAGACATATGTTTGCTCAAGCATACACATTTTGCTTTTGCTGTAAGGGTCACAAATCTTGTTACTTCATGCGCTACAGTTGTTCAATTACTCTTCCAGGTTCTTAAAGTCTTATTTTTTATTTAATTCATTATGTTTAATCATAATAACACATTTATGCCCATTAGAAAGATAACATTCCTGAATAATATAAGTTTTACAGACATATGGTAGAGACATACGTTATATACCAGAGCAGTACATGAAGAATGTCATAACCACTGCAAAAAGTAGTGCAATTGTGTAAGAAAAACTGCAGGGATATTAAGAAATGACACATTACTTGGGTATATTACTTTTTTTGCCTAGAGTGTCTATAAAATAACTTCTTCATAGCTTTTTATTTGATCAATAACAAAGAAAATGGGATAGCTTTCAGTATAGAGTTAATAAGGATAATGACAATTTACTGGATTGATAAATAATCTAAATAAATTGTATTTTCAATATGCAGGTGTTAAATCTAACACACCCAGTATACAGTGTATACTGTCCGATTTCTGCAGTCTTTACATTTGCCAGACTGTCCATGGCATTCTTTTCTTTAGAATGACAACCGAGGCCTACAAGCAGGAGGTAAGCAACATAGCAGTTAAATTAATAACTCTGTAGCATTAGGCTGCAGTCCCAGTGCGTTCTGTAGCACGCGTGCCCGGCAGTGGGGCGGCGCGTGCACAGCGCTTCACCGCAGATCGCGGTCCTGGGAGAGAGGGAGAGTTTGTGACGGGAGGGGGCGTGGGGGGTTTGCGGGGGCGTGGTCATGACCTCACGCGGCTGGTCCGCCCTCATTGGCTGAACCGCCAGCGGGGGCGTGGCCACGCCTCCATCGCAAGTTCCAAATACAAAAGAATTGTGTGTGAAAACTTGCAGTACAGCGCGCCGGCTAATTGCGCCCTGACGCATGTACTGGGCCTGGATAGATTGGGGGGCGGTCGCACGCCAGAACGCACAGGGAACGCTGCATGAGAGGTGCCAATATTGAAGCTTCAAGTGTTAGATTATATAACTATTTCTTAATAAGTATCTGTCACTTCAAACAGTATATACTTTAATTAAACTAAATTATGGAACCTTAGGCCTCGGGCATGGTCAGCGCCTATGCGCTGACCCGTGCTGAGGCGCGCTGCTGCTCAAAACTGAGCCCCTGCAGCCGCAATGAGAGCGGCTTTAGCAGGGGCTGGCGCACGCTTGCGGAAGCGTGTGTCTCACAGAGTTTTTAAATTTGGCGCTTGCCGGAGCGCAGGGCCGGTCACGTGAGCGGTTCGCCCAATGAGGGCGAACCAGCTCTGTGACGTCACTGGCCCGCCCCCTGACGGCGCGCTGTGTAAGGCCAGGGAAAGCACCACTTTCCCTGAGCCTCAGCGCGCCTCCGCACTGTTTGGGGCACTATGTCCCAGGTCTTAGTTAGAAAACAAAAGCTCAGTATGATGCTTCATATATGTGTAGCCAGGTCCCCCTTCTGCTTGCGGACCCCCCCCTCCGGGTACTCACTGTGCGGCAGTCGGGATTAGATGCGGCCGTTCGCGGTTAGGTGTGGGGGCATGTGCGCGCGCAGCGCGCTCTCCTCAGATGCGGCCGGTTGCCGGGGATGCGTGCGGCCGGTTGCTAGGGTCGCGGTCGGGTTGCGAGGCGCTCCCGGCGGTTCCCGGTGCAGGGCGCCGCCATGACAGTTCCTCGCGCATGCGCAGACTGCCGATGCGACGGGAGGCCCTGGTTAGCTCGCGCATGCGCAGTACAAGCACGCGAGAACGCCACCAATGAGAGGAGGGCTCTTGAATGGGACTTCAAGTCCCATGAGCCTCGGGAGCGGCCCCATGATGCCAGGGAGCCAATAGGGCTGCAGGAGCTCCCTGCTTGGAGAGAATTAGATACATTTCGTGCGCAAGGAGCACGTTAGTCAGGACCAGGACAAGCTAGGGGTAGGAGGTGAGTGCAGGGGTCAGTGACCCACTGCATTAGGCCAGCAGCCCCCCCTAGGCCCCAGTTAGGTCCTGAGCCACTGTGTAGCTTGTGGTGCTATAGGGACAGGCCCTAGATAGGGACACTGCCCCATTAGCTATTTGTATAGTCAGGGACACAGCACTGAAGCCGTGCAGCCCTGCGAGGTGGGTTCTGGGCTCAGAACGCCACCAAAGACACTGAGACTAAGGTGATATTATCCACGCTGGAATTCACCCAACCCGGTGCGGAGGACGACGTCGGATCGGCGGAATCCCTGTCGTAGTCTGCGGAACCCCGGGGTGGGAGCCCCGGGCAGGTATCATTCTTCAAGTGCACCAACACTGTACAGCAACGCAAGAAGCACGCCTAAAGGGTGGGGTATCACTTGGGGACACTTACGTGGAGAGTGGCCAAGGGCCTTGCATAGTGCTATTGGACACGGATTGGGGATACACGGTGGTGGGAGAGGGGTGTATGTTATACCTTACCCAAACTGCAACGTTGAATGTTATGTATAGTAGAATATAAGTTATGCGAATATATGCAGTAAAGCCTGTCCTGTTTTACAACTGTGTGGATACCGTGATTGTTTCCTGTGAGGGCCTCCTCCCACTCCGTTGGGATCCCTCCCAGGTGGAGGCTTTGCACCACGAGATTGTTATATGTATGTACCCCAGGCTCCCCGAGCAGAGGCTTAGGCTCCTGAGAGCCACACAGGTATACACAGCAGTAGTAGCGTCTGTATTCACAGGGAATACCCGTTACATATGTTATTTAAGTAATAATCCCCGAAGAACAGGGCATAACTGGCCAATAATGCCAGCCAGGGCATTATAAGCCTACATTTAGCCTATAATAGTAATAATCCCCTCAGAACAGGGCATTACTGGCCAATAATGCCCTGGCTGGGTTAAAGTCCCCCGGCTTCACCTCGGGCCTTCAACTCTTCCAGCCAGGGCATTATTGGCCAGTAATGCCCTGTTCTGAGGGGATTATTACTATTATAGGCTAAATGTAGGCTTATTTTTAATTTTGTTTAATTTTTCATAAAAAAAATAAATGTTTGTAGTCATATTGATTTTAATCAGCATGATTGTCTACATTCTTATGCTTTTACTGCAAGTTTATTAAAAGGAAATTGTACATACACACAGCCCCCTCTATACACACACACACACACACACACACACACACACACACACACACACACACACACACACACACACACACACACACACACACACACACACGCTGCATTCGCCCTCTATATACACAAACACACTCTGCAGTCACCCTACACACTGTGCAGCTCCCATCCTCTACACCCACAAAACACACTGCAGCCCTCCTCCATCCTGTACACTCACAAAACACACACAGCAGCCCCCCCTCAACACCCACAAAACACACTGCAGACACACACAGACACACAAACACACAACACTGCACCCCTCCACCACCCACAAAACACACACTGCAGTCCCCCTCTGCACCTACAAAACACACACTACAGAGATACAGACTCTGCCATCTCTACATCCACAAAACAAACACCAGCAGCCCCCCCTCTACAGCCCCCTGTAAACCCACACACTGCAGACACACTCACCAACAAAACACTCTGCACCCCTCCTCCACTCACAAAACACACACTGAAGACACACACACACTATATATAGCTCCCCCTCTACACCAACAAAACACACACAGCAGAAACACACCAACAAGACTCTGCTGTCCCCTCTACACTCACAAAACACACACACAGCAGCCCCCCTCTACACCCAGAAACACACAAAACACAGACACACACAAACACCAAAACACACTCTGCAGCCCTCCTCCACTATCTACACCAACTGACACACTCACACTGCAGCCCCCTCTACACCCACAAAACACACTGCAGACACACACCAACAAAACAAACTGCTGCCCCCTCTACATAAATAAAACACACACAGCAGCCCCCCTCTACACCACTGCAGCTCCCATATAAACCCACACACAGCAGACACACACACACACAAAACACTCTGCACCCCTCCTTCACCCACAAAACACACACTAAAGACACACACTGCAGCCCCCCCTCTACACCCACAAAATACACACTGCAGACACACACAAACCAACAGAATGACAGCTCTACAGCCACAAAACACACACTGCAGACACACACACACACACACACAAAACACTCTGCACCCCTCCTCCACCCACAAAACACACACTGCAGCCCCCCCCCCCCCTCTGGACCTGCAAAACACACACTGCAGAGACACACACATCAACAAAACAGACTATGCCACCTCGACATCCACAAAACACACACCAGCAGCCCCTCTCTACACCCACTGCAGCCCCCTGTAAACCCACACACTGCAGACACACACCAACAAAACACTCTGCACTCCTCCTCCATCCACAAAACACACACTGAAGACACACACACGCACTTCCCCCTCTAGACCAACAAAACACACACACACCAGACACACGCCAAAAAGACTCTGCTGTCCCCTCTACACCCACAAAACACACACCAACATAAGACACACACACTAATAAAACACTCTGCTGATCCCCTTTACAACCACAAAACACAAATACAGACACACAAACCTTTCCCCTCACTCTCCTGTGCAGAGCTCTCTGTAGGCAGGGTGGGGGAGGAGTCAGTGCCTTGCTGCTGCGTTCTGTCCAATAAACTCCCCTGTCTAAGAGCAAATTTCACTCTTTGTGAATGAGAACTGAAAGCGGATTGGCTGAAAAACTTGGCAAGCTGCCAAAAATTCCGGGCCATTACTGATTGAATAATGCCCGAAATTTTTACCAATCAGAGAGCAGGGATTTCAATAACGCCCGGAATTTACCAGCTTTAACCTACAATTAAACTTATGTTCTTACTTTTTGCAGATCTACTATGTGCACGAAACATATTATTTAATTGACCATACAATGACTAGAATTAAATTGATTTACAAGATTTGTTCATACCTTGGCAGTATCATCCACTTCATCTTCATGGACTGAACTAGATGGTGAAGGTGTGGCAGATTTACTTCCAGGTGGAGATGGAGAATTATGGGTAACATTGTTTCCTCCCATATTTAATCCAAGCTGAGCACTCAGCTGTGACTGGTTGATTGTAGTCAACTGACCATGTTGCATCATCCCTGACTGTCTGATATCTTGAGGCTGGACTCTTTGTCTCATAGCTGCTATATGGGAATGAGACGTGTACTGAGTTCCGGCAGAATTCTGTAGCTCTTGCATCTATCCAACAAGAAGAAAATGTTTGAGATTATTTTATTATACCTTTTAAACCATGCTTCCTTTCCTGCTATATATTTTGTGTACCAACTGTATGTCTCAATAGCATGATGATTTACAGAATATAATCATAAATATTCACTTGCAGATATTACATTTAATTTGAATACAAAAAAATCTCATACATTTTATGACTGATTAAAAAATAAATTATCATTATTAAAAATACAAAATGTTGTTTTAGCAAGTAGCATGTTGCCATTTATTTTATTGTATACTATTACATTTCTCTTCTGTAATGTATTTCCAAAAATATATTTTTGGGCATCAAAGTCTCTACTTTTGGTTAAGAGAAAATAATAAAGAGTTTGTGAAATCTGATTTGACCATTGAGTTCAGTATTTGATGTCTCTAGTTATGAGGTTCAATGGGGTAGACACACCGAGTCCAGTTAATTTTGACTTAATAACGTAACGTTCCCGAAATAGGGGACCGATATAATTTTTCTCCTTGTTAACGGGTATCCTCAAAGCTAATGAGATGCAAAAGTAAAGTCCATTAGCCAAACGACCATCATGACATTACCTGGATGAGCGAGGCTTATCATAGTGTTAAGACGTGTTAAAAAAACACACTGCACATGTACATTGGGAAAGAGTGTTATTAGGGAATGTTACGTATTAGTGGGCCCTTAACACTACGCCCATGATCATGTTACAATTTTTAATAAATACACATGCCCAATTGCAAACCTCAGCCATTTTCTACTGCAACACTGTAGAGATGGCTTCTCAACCTCCTACCTCCACTCATGTGGCTACAACTGCTGCTGGGACAGGCAGAACAAGGAGTGTTACATTTAATGATGAGGAGCTTCAGATTTTAATTGAAAGTGTGGTGGCTAACCACACTAAATTAATGGTGGCTCTAAATAAAAAGACCAGCATTGTTAAAAAGCAGCACATTAATGCCGCAGTTCATTAATGCACAATTGAATACTGTCCGTGCCATTGATATGCTGAAAACGTGATAGGCGGAGAGTAAGGCAAAGTAAAAAAACAATTAGCGGATCATGATGCTTAAGCTAAGAAGATTGGAGGAGGCTCACATGTTGTCCCCTTGCACCTGACCCCAATTGAGGAGCTGCTCAGCTCAGTGATTCCACGCTCCCAGGTAGTTAGAGTACCTGGCCGTGTGGACTCCACAGATCATGAGAGACCTACACTACACTACAGTACAATTATAATACAGTCGATATCAATCTCATGTATACATTAGTGATGTACCTGGTACCCGGAAATTACCCGGTACCCGGCTTACCCGGTGGTTTTTCAGCTACATGGAAATTACCCGGACCCAGCTGCAGGGGGCTGTGACCGGCTCCGGGTCGGAACCGGCACCGGGCAATTTCACAGTAGCTAAAAATACTTCAACACTTACCTGCAGCCGGCGACGGAAGGTGAGGAAGACCGGTGAGAAAGACCGCAGCAACATCTGGGAGCAGCAACAGATGTTCTAGTGGCGGAAGCAGCAGAAGTCCGTGTTCAGCCGGCGGGAGCAGTAGGAATACAGCACACAGCTGATGCTGGTTGGAGCCAGGGAACCATGTGACCGGAGAAGGAGTGTTCCAATTGGACAGCTGGCTCCTCCCCGGCTGTCCAATAGGAACTCTCCTTCTCCGGTCACATGGTTCTCCGGCTCCCACAAGCATCAGCTGTGTGCTGTATTCCTGCTACTTCTGCCGACTGAACACGGACTTCTGCTGCTGCCACCGCCACCAGGACGTCTGCTGCTGCTCCCATAACGTCGCCGCAGTCCTCCTCACCCTCCGCAGCGGTCTTGCTCACCCTGCAGGTAAGTGCCGTCCGCGTAACCAGATAGCCGGGTTCCCGGTCAGTTAAAATTATTCATTTTGTCCGGGTACCTGTTACCCGGTTTTCGGAAAATTTAGGACAAAGAACAACACTAGTATACCTCACTTTTGACACAACCTAGAAAATTAAATTAAACATTACTGTCTTTTCGCAGTGTAATCATGCATACAGATGAGGAGTAATAAGCTAAATAATGTATGTGACATACTTACATGTGTACCACATAAGACCTGTGTCCCTCACATCATGTTTCTGTATAAATGCATGCAAGACTTATGTTAGCCATAGCAATCACGTTAAAAATAATCACTGTTAAAGTACTTAATATCACTTACTGGCCAGGACATAATTGAAAATGAGTGGTCACTCTATATTTTATTGCAAAAATAATAGGGTTATAAACTATAGCATGCCTCAGCTCTCATCGGAATAAAGGCCTTATAAAGTTTAGCAACCGTTTGTGTATCAGAGCTTCAGGGCTGTCACGTGAGACCAGGACTATTACACCAGGGAACAACTCCCCAGACAGAAACACAAGAGTTTATAAAATTAATTTATTGGAAAAAAGTTATCCACAACTGACATAAACAGATACACATTTACAACAGGGAAAACTGGGGTTATCTTATAGTTCTAGGTGCAGGGAGAGAGATTTTCCCTGATCTTCCCCCACACTATGTTTTCTGGACTGGAGTCCAGGCCTGGCACCATGTCATGGGAGACCAGGCATTTACACCTTTTTACAAGGATCATACATTGAGCAAAACAGGTCAATGAAATAAATTGTACATTTATTCACAGGAAAAGGCAGACACACAATTTTACACAAACAACATAAAAAAAAGACAAACTTACTGGGGGTCTGTGGGTGAAAACTAGATTTTCCTAGGTGCAGGGGCTTCTAAATCCCAAACTTACCCTGACAGGGACCTAGCCTGAAATGTCCTGGAACTGAAATCAGTCTGCAATTCCAGATGCCACTGCTCCCCTCTCTCCAGAGGACTTGAATTTACTTGCTGGACTGGGTGCTTAGAATCTACAAATCTGAGTAGCTCAAGGGTTTATAATAATTCTGAGTTTCATTCACAAAACCCTGCAGCCATTCTGGGCGTGGGAGTTTCCTAACCAGCCAATCAGAGCGATGCTGGTCTTATGAAGCCGGGCAAGTGGGGGTGCTGAATCTGCCAAGGGCATATGCAAGGTTGCCACCTCAGCCACTTGCTATTCAGGAGCCACACGCTGGGTTGGGCTCCTCCAAGTATGGTGGGGCAAATGGAAATTCAGAGAACTTCCATTCATCCCAGGACGTGGGTACTTGAGCTCTTCCCTCCTGCCCAAATGGTCTTGACACCTCAGACATCCTCTGTGGCTTTCATCTCCGATGTCATGTCAGACATATTGGCACCAAGTTGGTAGCCCCAGTGGCCTGTCAGAACATTGGTTCTGAAAGTCCAAGCTCATTTACTGTGCACAAAGCATATATGCACTTAACACACTTTGTTAATAAAATCTACACTTTAAAAACCTAAGTCTTTCTGGTATGGGAAATAGAATAAAAAGCTGCACTTTATTTTTCACTAGCCATATTCCCCACACACTATTGCATAGACTTAGTATGGATTCTAAGAATCCCCTCACAACCGTATATGTATGGTTGGAGCACCTCAGAATGCCTATACCGGTTCTGGGTGACCTGGGCATTTACTGGGAGTCCCCATTAATCTAGGGATTCCTTGACTGTTTAAGGGACACCTCACATTCCTATGCCCCTTGTACCTTTCTGGTCTGTGCTGAAACAGGGAACCCCTAGTGGTGAGTCACGAAAGCGTTTCAAGCAGATGTATTGCCAAGACAATGTGCCTACATGTATATAGGAATCACTCATGCTTCCCGGGTACATTTTTGGGGTATCCAGCAACTATGGACCCCGGCTACCTAGGCACATTCTGACAACACTTTTTCCACAAACCCCCCTCGAGACCCATACCACAGCAATCTCTGCTTGCTGCCACTCCTTGAAAGGTAAAAACAAATAAAATACTTTATTACCGCACATTACAGGTTATGCATATACAAACCCTGGGCTCAAGAGCGGACACTCTGGAACCCCAATACATGGATCAGAGGTAACAAAATGGGCTTAAACCTTTATTGAGGTTTTAGGCTCACTAGGGATGTACAGCAGCGACTGCGACTATTCTAACACAAACCAGTGGCAATTGCCAAAAAGACCCAGGTACACCCAGGTACATGCTGGATACATGCCTTAAACTTGCCTTAAACTAGACCCAGCATTTCTGCATTGATTAATGGCCCATCAGATTAACAGCGGGGGTCCCTGGCAGTACCATTCAAACTGAATGGGACTGCCAGGGACCCCTGCAGTGTTAATCCTATGGGTCATTAGTCAATGCAGAAATGCCTTAAACTTGCCATAAACTAGCCAGGTTACACCCAGTACATACCCAGAATGTAACCGGGCTAGTTTAGGGCAAGGTTTAGAATTGTCGTGGTCTCGTCTGTGCTGTCGGGATAGTCCATCAGCATTACCATGCTCACTGCCTTTCTTGTGCTGGATGGTAAAATCAAACTCTTGCAATGCAAGGCCCCCTCGAAGCAGTTTGCCATTCTCCCCCGACACACTTTGTAGCCAACTTTGTGGATTGTGATCTGTGGTCACAGTGAAGGACCAGCCATACAAATAGGACTGCAATTTCTTCAGAGCCCAAACTATGGCCAGGCACTCCTTCTCAATTGTGGCATAAGTCACTTCCCTGGGTAGCAGTTCCTACTCAGATAGACAATGGGGTATTCACCCCTTCTTCCCCCACCTGGCTGAGTACAACAGTGATACCATAGTCTGAGTCATCGGTCTGCACAATTAAATTCTTTGTGTAATCAGGTGCAGCCAGGATGGGAGCAGTAGCCAGTGCTGTCTTCAATGCCTGAAACGATTTTTCACAGGCAGGAGACCAGGCTACCAGAAATGAAAGGTGTTTCTGTGTCAAGTCAGTCAGGTGTTTAGCAATGGCACTATACTGAGGGACAAACTTCCTATAGTAGCCCGTGGTGCTTAAAAATGCCATGATCGGCTTCTTGGTTCTAGGTACTGGCAACTGAACTATAGCTTCAACCATAGCTGGTTCGGCCTTCAAATGCCCTCCACTCACTCTGTGCCCTAAGTATAATACTTCAGCCATACCCATTCTGTCCTTCTTAGGTACAAGGACTACTCGACAAGCCCAAGGGCTCTGAGTTGGTACAATTACCCCTAGGGCCAGCATCTCCGTCACTTCCCTCTCTTTTCCCTTTCACCTCTGCTTGATATTCGATAAGCATGCTTATGCAGAGGTCTTTGATCACCAATAAGCACTGGGTGATCTGTGATATGTGTCCTGTCTGGCTTATCCGTGAACAGGTCCCTATGCTGCTCTAGCATAGCCTTTACTTGTACTCTCTGCTGTGCACTGAGCTAACTCTATCTCATCCTGCTCTACTGCGCCCCCCTGCCTAGATTCCCCTAGGAGGTCAGGCAGAGCATTGCTCACCGGGTCCCCCATCGGTGGGCTACAGTTAGTTATCAAAAAAAAGAACGCTGCGACGTTCGAAATGCATTGGATGGGTCTTTTGTCACATTAAAGTGCCCTTTTAATCATTTTTTTGTCCTGGGTTCTTCCTGCTCCATTTGTGCTGGTGCGCTTTTTGGTCTCCCTTTTCCCTGTATTGCATTGAGTAGCTGCACAGCCTGCCTGCCTGCCCTACCAGGATGTGAGTACTTGTATATTTTTCAGGGGAACCTGCCAATGAGACTGATGGTGAGTGGGTTGCACCATACACCACCTGTATTCAGGAGGATAGTACCCATTATATGACACAATAGGTACTATATCAATTGTTAGTACCCTTTTACAGTGGTCTGGCTTATTATCATTTTGAGATATACCTGCATTTGAGCTCTTCAGCTATTTTCCATAACATAATGAACAGCAGCAAGGAAACAAACCTCTAATGCGTTTTGCGCAGGCGCCTGCGCTTTATTAAAGAGTCTTTGATAAAACGCAGACGACAGCGCGAAACGCGTTAAGAGTTTTTTTCTTGCTGCTTATCATTATATGCCAATAATACTATCTTTGTATTAGTATTTAGCAGTTCGGTCTCATTCTCCCTTTGAAGCAGTTGCAGCGCCTCACAACTTCATCTTCACTGTACAAAATAGCTAATTACTATATCAAATGTTTTCAAAATGTCTCTAAAATGCACAGATGTTGCCGAGTAATTAATGTCCATGCTCATTTAGAGGATGATTCACTAAAGGTTGATAAATTAAGACATTTGCGTTCATTATTTAAACCTAATCGTATTTATCGTTCTATTAACTAAAGTCATATCACAGGCATTAAAGAAGCAATAAGGGGCTTTTTACCACTGTGGTATGTCAGTATTATTGTTACTCAGTGTATGCAAATGAGTATTCAGATGTGTGCAAATGAAGAATTGATGGCTAATCATTTGTTATTCATTAAACTCATTATCTTGCCTATGTAAATAATAGCTATTGTAGAAATAGGCAAGATATGACTAGATGACCTAGAATAATTGTACAAATACATGATATCAACAATGTTGAATTTACTAATATATTAACCCCTTAGAATCCCACGTGGTCAGCTACACATTCTCATTCCCATGACTACATGGCCACTTGTGCTACTAAAGGCTTGTTATTTCCACATATGGATGTTATGTTTTTGTTTATTCGTACCATATTTATTGTTTATATAACCCCTTGGGTTCCTGAACAAATGTCATAGAGTTTTTCTTTGTAAGAAATCCCATTACATAACTCTATTATAAAAATGTGTGATCCTTCCATGCATCCTCTCTCACTCAATATAGCATTGCTAGTGCTGATTAATTGAGATTTGTATGACTTAATACTTATTTGTTTCTAAAGCATTACTTAACGCTGAGTTATGACAATGATGAGAATGATTATCACAACCGATTTAAGAATAAATAATTCTTAGTGAATGCAGCTGCACGTATTACAATTATCGCCAACACTCTTTGGGCTAGATTCACTAAGCTTCACTCATTAGGGTAAGTAATGTAACGTAATCTAAAACAGCAATGGCCATTAGTTAACGTCTTATTCACGATGGAAATCTCTCTCTTTCTCTCGAATACAACAAAATTGAGACAAATAGATCAAAATGGCTCATGGCTGCAATGTTGATGACAAAATACAGCAAAACCATGAATTGTCTCACTTTTATTGCTATACATATGAGAGAAAAAAGGGGAACACATATATTTGTGTGTTTGAAAATGGGTCTATAATTCATCAATCGTTCTCTAAAGGTTCAAAACAGCATGTTATATACCCTCTACTCTGAAAATGTTTGTCTCAATCCAATTAAATCCCATGAAAAACACTTGGACTATTCAGATATTCATTGTGTATGATGTTATTTTCTGATCCACGCAGACTTTTTAATCAGATCATCCTCCAGCAAAAAAATCGGTAACTTCCCAGCATCCATTGCACCGACTGCAGGGTAGCAGTTCTGTTCTTTTCTCTCAAAGTGACACCACATGAAATTTTATATAAAAAAATGTTGTTGTTTATTTACTGGAAGAAGTAGCACAAGGAGAAAAGATACTATATAAATGCAGAACCAAGAGATAACAATTTCACACAGAGATTGTTCTCCCTAATTTAAATAATAAAGGAAAAATAAACAAAATGGATATTTCCTCCATGGCTCTCATAATACAGAATCCTGCCTCAGCACTACTTTCTTGCCCCAAACGCAAAGGACATGACCTGGAAAAAATAAATAGGATACGTATACTGTATGTACTGTATGTCTATGTAAACACATTTAAAACCTATTAGATCACTGCAACCCAACTATTCAAATCCATACTGGTCTATTTTTGTGCAACATTATGTTTAGGGTATACTTATAGTTATATATTTAAGGTCACTGTTCTTTCCAAATACCAGTTGCCTAGTGGTAAAAGCATTATTCTTTGATGTGGGGGGATCTGGTGTATGATACTGTATATTCCTAGCTCCATGTGATCTGGCATAAATCACATTTCTCCCTGTGTCTCGGTCACCAAATGGGACTACACACTTGTAAATTCTCTGCTGCATATACAATAAGTGTTATATAAAAAATAAATACATACCAGCATACCTCCCAGTCAAATATGTGCACTTGCAAAGCTATCATTATCTCTGCCTCTAGCAGACAATTTATATTAAAACAGTTGTACACATAAAGCTCTAACTACATCATAACTGTATCTCTTTTGATCCAGCTGTTTTACTGAATAGCAGTTGGTGAACAGAGAACTAGAACATGGGTAACCCCCAGGCCTTATTTGCTAATGTTACTCACCAGCTGCTGCTTTATATGGTGTTAGCAGGCAAGGCCTGGATCAATGCCAGTTTCAAGAAAAAACAAGAGACAGTAAAGCATCTTTGAAGCCCTTCCATTTACCCCTGTCTGTCAACGCTTGACACTGAACATTGTTGAGTACTGTCCCCAGGGCGACTGAAAGATGTTGCTGGAGTTGAACTGTGAATGGACTGAACCCCTTTGTACAAATAACTTACTTTAGAAAGAAAGAAAAAAATAGGCATTGATCAGTATGAATCACTGGACATTTTTCAAAATGTCCGTCTGGATATAGTACTGTATGTCTCAAGGATATACTTAAATATGAATGTACATTTAAAGTTGGTGGATTTCATCATACATTATGATTTTTTTTAGATATCTGATGAGGATCATCCAGTTTTCTCAGCTGTTTATAATTTACCAACATTTTGTGGATTCTCACATACAGATTTCTTAGATCTCTTTCAGTAAAACCCCACAAATGTTGTTTCACCCGTTTGCCAAAACGGTCTCATTATATTCAAAGAAGAACATGTTTGCAACACAGCAACATTTATCCTGCAGAATCTAACAATCTATCTCCGCTCTATATTGCACTCAAGGTTTTGAGCCTTTAAAACCAAATGGAAAATATAGGTAAATGTAGATGATGTTACAAATATTAATTAAGAAATGTCCTTTCATTTATTTATTTTACATTTGTTAATTATATTGAACTTTTTTTGTAAAGCATATTGTGTTGGTAATTTGTTTTAACATATGAATACATATTATATTGACTTTGATCTTTCCTTATATGATTTAGTATTCTGTTAACTCATAGAAACAAGTGGTATACAAATAAGTGTCACCAATTTCCTGCATAGGAAATATATTTCCTATTTTCTACAAAGTACGATTTCATCATAGTTTTAAGATATATAAAAGGGTGCTTAATATGTTTAAAAGTTATTTGCTCTAAGTTAAAAAGGTAGCAGGAAATTCAGATTGTGAAAGGTACATGGTTATTAATATTTGTAATATTGAAATAAGGACATCACAATTAAAGATTGATTCTGTATTGCTTCCTCATTTTTAAAGGCCCTAAAATGATTTTGATGATAATGGTTTTTGAAAAGTGCAAATAGACTTTGATCTTTGGCCATAAAATATTTTTGATGGATTGTCTTGCAACATAAATGCTAAAGTTATATTATGCTCATACTTCTCCCTTTATTAATCTACTTATACACTTACACAAAAATGAAAGTGCACACAATGTAATTTTGACTTACCGTGTCTTTCTCTTTCATGTTTTAATATGAACGGCTAAAGGTCTCAAAGCTAATCAGAAAAGACCTTGACTACAGTACTATTCTCCCTTCTTATAATACCATTCTCCCTAAACCAACATCATAATGAAGAGTTATTAAAAGGGTTAAAAACCTATTAAATGTCAAAAATTTCCTTGACTCAAAGTTATAAAAAAAGAAACAGAATAGGCTTTCTCTCTGAATTATTTAAATCTTTACTGACTGATCAGTGAGCCATGAAATTAGAAAAGTGTTGTTAGAAGTGTTCTCTGGTTCTTATGAAACTTAAGCATAAAACTATGGACTTAAGGCCATTTTTTATGAAATGGAATTTTAGCCAAAATACATGTTGTTTAGAGAGATAAGGTTGCTATAATTAACCCTCAGGCTGTCCTAATGACGTTGCCTGTACATCATGAGGGCTGGCATACCAAAAGCCCTTTTGATGTACTGTACTGTATATGTAGTTGGAATGTCATGCTATTTTGCTGATATTGTAGAGGGAGACGATATTCACTGCTTCATTGGAATGAGAATGCTTTTGAAATGGAAGTGGAGCTCCAACCGCTTCCATTCACATCACTGGGGACTGGTGGTAACCAAGTGATCACTACCCCAAGTAATCATGTGGTCACAATCCTGGAAGCCCCATGACACGTGCCACCAGCCTTCTAGCAGTAAATGGGTTTAAAACTTTCTCCTGCAAATTGGTGTAATACATTTATTAATAAAGAAGCCTCTATGTTTATTTAATAAATTGCAATTGCCTTTTAAATATCTCTGATACTGTTGGTACTTTCAGTGTCCAGTAATTCAGCTCCTCTCATCAAGCAATTAGCATTTGAATAGAAACTAATTTAACCACGTGTAGGTTAATAACTGGTTTATCTACTAATTAAGTTTCCTCTTTCTCTTCCGCAAAGTTTTTTTTTGTCAGGAGAAATTCAACAAAGGGTTGAGAAAAGATGATACCATAATTGGCTGATTGGTGTTCATAGATGTAGACTTTATGAACTGTGGAGGTTACTCATCTTGCATTTGAACCAAAGTTCCGCAAGCAGTGTGTTATGCATACAATACGGATGACAGGGTCCTAGAGAACCCTGGGTATAAGCCTTTCTTTCTGTACTTATAGAATAAACATGGTCTCATTCAGCCCATTACAGCAAATAGTTTGTTTTGTGAGACATACTGTACTTTGCTTTGGGCACTGGCAGGTAAAGCAGCTTGTCAAGTTAGCCTACCAAAATTATTATTTTTTTAATTCCAACCTATAAAGTCATGATCAGC
This sequence comes from Ascaphus truei, assembly GCF_040206685.1. Taxonomy (NCBI): domain Eukaryota; kingdom Metazoa; phylum Chordata; class Amphibia; order Anura; family Ascaphidae; genus Ascaphus; species Ascaphus truei. Next base: position 109,486,854 of record NC_134484.1, on the reverse strand, counting down.
AATTCTTAAGGCCTATGTATCAAGTGTGGCAAATGGCTTTATTGGGGCAAAATTTTCGAACATAAATCTTTTGTTAAATTGATTTTGTGTGTGCCAATATACTAACCTAAAATTTCTCAATCTGCCCCATCAACATCAAACATGATTATTTTTTTAAACTGTTTTGGTGCACAGAAATGAACTGTGCTAGGAGAACACATGTTAAGGGTATGCACTAAAATGTGCAAAAAAAAGTAGAAAGTGCATGAAAATCATCTGCCAAGTTGTTAGTGCACAATTAAGTTGTGTTTTAACATAAAATATATATGACTTAGCATTGATGTTTAATTATATAGTTTAACCAAATGTATTATTTTCATAGAATCTACATTTATAATAAATAAGATGAGTGAAGAGCCTGAGTAAACAAACTCCGGAAAGACCAGCAAAGTCCGCAAAGAAAACGGGAATCAGACCAGGATGTCAGCAAAAAAGGTAGGTTTTATTTCTGTACATGAATTCCTCTCAACATGACTGTTAAGTACAAAAAAATCCTCTTATGCGTGTTGCGCACCAGGCGCTTAAAGTGCCTGGTGCGCGAAACGCATAAGAGAATTTTTGCTGGCATCCCAGTCTGGTTCCCGTTTTGTTTGTGGACTTTGCTGTGCTTTCTGGAGCTTATTTACTCGGGCTCTTCTCTCATCTCACTTGATTCCAAACCGGAGAGGCATGCATGCTGAAGGAACTCTGCTGTTGATTCCAACACCAGTGCAGTGAATACACAATTCACTACAAGTGATTTGGCAATTCTTATACATCTTTCAAGTTACATTGTATTGTAGTCTGACTCAAGAGGAGTTTTCTATACAAATGTTTGTATGAAAGAGAGGAGCACTTCTGGGCGGCATATCATTCGGGACTATTTATACTTTAACCCATTACTCCCTTATATCCTCCCCTTCATTCGCTACCAGTGCTGTCTAACCTCACTTAAATGCATAAATATATTTCTTCATTACAGACTTGGTTTCATGATACTCTCAAATAGCACCTGAATAATCAAACAGCTATTAGTTCATTGTTACATTCTTTACATGGAATTATATCTTGTTTTCCAAAGATGATGATGATGTTTTGTACTGGGAAGCACACGTTTGGGGCTTCTAATCCCTATACATATTTATTATAAATAATATTACATTAAAAATGTACCTTTACTAACACTAGTTATACATTTAAAAAATACAAATAATTCTATTTTAATTTAAATTGTATCAATCAGGTATTCAGCATGATGCAATATATTAATTTTAAACAATGAATTATGCATCATACAGTATGTAGCCTTCATACATACAATACACATTTTATTAATGTTTCTACTACTTTTAAGCAGTAACATTTTGATGCACAAAAACAATTCAAATATGATCTGAGGCCCTTTGGTACTTATTCTCAATTAGCATTTCATACTGAAAAGTAATTGGTTCACACAGACATATAGATGATGGCGCAGCAGGTGAGTCAATAATGAAGTAAAACACTCAAATTAAATTGCTTTAACCTTGGCCCAGTAGGGTTTTTTCTACAATCAGGTTCTTCTCATGTAATCTTCTCTGCTAAATTCATCCATGTTTTGCTCTAATGGTGTTCCTGTCTGGTTGAGCTCCAAGAAAGCTTTCTTCTTTAAACAAGAATAGTATTGGGACACTGTTGCATTGGAAACTCCCCTTGACTTTCATGTGAGTTTATGTGTGATAGTGTCCCAATCTGTACTTTTACAGTCTATTGTATAATCCCCAATGTGAGAATTAGGATACTGAACAAGAATGTAATACTTTAAAATTCCCTTAATGACTACTTATTTTCAAATAATTAGTAACTGTGAACAGTTGAGGCTGGTAATCAGTTAGTGTTAGGACCTGCTAATGGTCATGCCTTGATGTGGCTAGCAGGCTTATAACGCTTTGGCCAAAGGGTTTAACTAAATTACCCTTTTTCAAGAGATATATAGGTATTTCACTGTGTATTTTTGTCATATTGGATGTGGCTTTAGGCTTCTTTGTATTTTGTTGCATAAATTTAGCCACGCCCACTAGCATTCCAATTGACACACACACACACACACACACACACACACACACACACACACACACACACACACACACACACACACACACACACACACACACACACACACACACACACACACATATATATATAATGTTGTCATTTTGGGGGTTCCTTAGAGCTTGCTGGGTATCTGTGTGGCACTTCAGAGAAACCAAGATACATGGTAGCTGGAACTATCGTGCCTGGAGATACACAAAACCAGTCAGGGCCAATATTAGAACCATGGGAACAGATGAGACCATGAAGTCTTGGAGCACTGTGGAAACAGTACGAGCCAGTACGGGCTAATGTGGATGTAGAGTCACATGAGAGCGTTCTAGGTGTAGGACCTGCTAGAATTTAGAAGACAGCAGGAATTACAGGCTTAAAGTGTATAATGCAATTCAATGCTTGCCATCAAGAATTCCCAAAGACTGTATTGCTGAACCATAATTACTTCAAGTATGGAATTGTTGGTATCCAAAATAGCACCTAACAAAAGTAGTGAGAACGGTATATTTTGTGATAATTGATATTGTGCAATTCATAATTTTCATATATTTTATACATGTCTTGCAAACCTTTTCCTTCTCTGGAAAACTGATATTCAAGAGTTGGTAGACTTGCTGAATGTACAGCACCACATTATTCTGAGTGACTAGTATAGACCAACAAAAGCAAGACGGTTAGCATCTCTGCTTTTAATTGGCTCATTGGAGAAATACATTTGTAATCCTTTAAGCTGGAACAATAATTAAATGTGTGTATGCAGCAGCATTCTTCACGTGAAGTACATTTTTATAAACAAATGCCAGTCTTTTTATTGTTCCTAGGAATTTGACTTCTTTGAATATAATGTTGTTGCACTGGGTTCCAAAACCCAGAATCTTGTAATGTGCTTTTAATCTTTGAAATTGCTATGCTGACAGAAACATTTATAAACATTGGCTATGTGAATTAGGCAACTAAATTAGATTTTGGAGATGATGATTGGCATGCCAAATAATGGCTCGTCAAATAATTCACAATGAAGCAAACAATAAATCTTTTGAGCAAAGATTGTATGAAAATTCATGTATCCTATGTGACCAGCAAGTAAAGGTTGTAATTTAATGAATGGAAAGAAGCAACAAGGTCAGTTTTAAAAGCCTCCCAGGCCGAAAGTCTGACATTTCACAACATTAAAACAGCTAGCATGTAATTATTGTTTTGGCAGAGTCATTGAAAGTCGGGCCGTGGTTTCAGTAGTATAAAATAAGCTCAGCAAGATGAAATAAAAGGCACAGTAAGAATATTTGTTTTTAGACTGATGCTTTAACTAAATGGTGCAGTTTGGGCTTACAGTATTTCCCAGTTCCCCAACTTTGATTCTAAACTATGTAAAATAATATGTTGTGCTCTAGGGCAAATGTGTTTACATATGCATTGATTTTTGTCCAAACAAAAGACCTTTGTCATCCCGGAAGGTTATTTATAAATCCAAAAGGATGATCAGGGTCATTAATAACAATAGTAAACTGATCATCATCCCAATAGGACTTGACAATGGCTTTTTTCAAAGAGGATATTGATGCATTGATGCCTGTTAAGTTCATTATAGCAGTAATAAATCATTAGATCCAACCAAATGATTTATAAGTTACATAAAATAGATTACAATAGTCGGAAAAAGCACACCATCAGGTGAAGAAATGTGGCAGCAAGATGCAGTTTCTGCTTATTATCTTTACTTATGGATGAATATAGTACCCTTTTCAAAAACTGGGAATACATTTTTTTTGGTCCCAAAATATATACAATGAATAGACATTGTCTCAAATGAAAATATAGAATTAAATACTTTTAATGGTTATGTAAGTTATTGTTTGAGAATATAAATTATATTCTGTCATTATATTCTGTCGTATCGTACGAAGAGTAATTACTTCTAATATAACAGTATTCCTAATAATGTAAATTGCATTAATAACCTATCGTTGGCACCTAGCAAACTAGAAACACACTCAATTGTAGCATACTGTATTTTGAATTGTTAAACAATAGTATTTTGATATAATTTCTGGCAATATTAAAGGGTAAGTTTTATTACAGTGCAAACTTTTTAACAAGAGACATTTTCTGTATTACAATCTTTGCCATACTATAAAGGTTCTCTATAATAAATCATTATAAAAACTGACAATTTTACTGAACCATTTCTAGAACCAATACGACAAAGTTAAATGAAAAAATGTAAAATAAATTGATTTTTTGAGGGGGAAAACAGCAACAACATAAATAAACAAAAGTTATATGTTTCCCTTTTGCACATAGATGTCTGGCAACCCGAGCAGACAGATGTGGTTATGTTTACAGAAAATATATTTTTACAACACTTCAAATCAATAACTCTGTATTTCAGAGAGGGAACTATCAACTCCATTATTTAACTTATCATAACCATTTTAGTAACCTCCGCTTATTAAAATGTACGTGACCTGCATACAGGACAAGGGTTAATATACACAGCTTTCTAGTTGTGTCACTTTTCTCCATACATGAAACTTCAAATGAGTACTATCTCCCCTCAATCCGTCCCAATATACCATCTGCCACGAACAGCACACTTGTGAGCACGTGACTTAGATATGCAACCAGGGTTAATATTCTAGCCAACTCACTTTTCTCCTGTGCAAGGTACTTTCAATGAGTTAATATTACATGATTGCAATCATATCGATTCGTTTCCACCACCCAAGAAATATCAAATGATATTTGCAGAGTCTCAGGTCCCTACTTATTACAGAAAAACTTTGCACTTAGCAGCAGTTCAAGCAATATCCTAGATGTGTGTGTTTTTTTTTAATTTTAATAAATCAGTTCTGGACTATTAGAAAATACTTGTAGCATTTAAAAATGTAAAATACATGTTTTAAAGACATTTGTAATGTTTCTAATGTAGGAAGCATTTCCAAAGTGACAGCCCCCTTCCCTTCTGATAGGCTCTGGCTCTTGAAACCCGTCTTCTCTCTAGCAGTGAACCAATTGTAGCTAGTAACTGTCTAGTCAATCATATTCCAGGAACTACATTGCCCAAAATGCTGTGCAAGAACTGAATTAGATAGCCCCAAGCACGCGATTGATTACAGGAGAACAGATCGATCTGCAGCTTAGCTAATCACTTGTCAGTGTGCAGATTGTATTGATGCACATATTGAATGGGAAAAAAATTAATATGTAGCCCTGGCTGGTTTTGGGCTACAAGTCAGCCCTCCTCCTGGCAGAAATCCCTAGTAAGGGTAGGTTTGACAGGAGTAATCATGGGTTTTCCCCACACCTTCAAGCTCAGTGAGTCAGACAAGGTAGTGCAATCAGGCCCAGTGTCCAATCAGGGACAAGGGGCTGGTTCTTACTGGAACTGACTTAAGGAACTGCACTTCCTCAATTTAGCCAGTTGCCTCTACCACTGAGAGAGGCTAGTCTATCCAACACAGTAGTGCAGGGCTCTGCTTACTGAGGCCCTCCCCGTGGGAAGTGGTGGAAGACTATTCCCCTTACCTTACCAGAGGGTAAGGGAAGAGCAAGGACTGCTCCTGGTGGCCAGTGGCTGGGAGTGAAGGTCCAGGGATATCCTACGGGTGAAGACCCTGCTGTGGAGAATTGATTGCAGTGTAAGTTGAACGCTGCCTTTGATTTGTGAGAGACAGAGAGGAACAAGAATAAAGAACACCTGTTTTCACATACTCCTTGCCTGAGACTGAAATCTATCAGGGAGGAGAAGAGATAAGTTCTCCTGCAGAGATTTCTCCCCACATCTCTGGGGGCTGCAAGAGATGGAGGCGCTGTAACCGTGAGTACGATTCGGCAAGGCCCCAGAAGCCTGTCCTGACCTCCCCTATAACACCAGGCAGGAGACTCAGGGCCACTGTTTATCAGCAGATATGCACCACACTACAATGAGTAACCAGAGTAGCATTTCCCACAACAGACCCTATATGAGATTGGGTGGGGGAAACAGGGTTACACACACACACACACACACATATATATATATATATTTTTTTTTTTTTTTTTTTTTAAACGTCAGCTTGAACTGCAGCTTTAACACATAAAAATCTGTTGTAGCAAAATGAGTAAAACAATTTACTTTACTCTCTATAAAGCATGCAACCAGTTCAATCAGAGCCCAAAGCATCACTTACTAAAGATTGTTTTAATATATTGTATATATATATATATATATATATATATATATATATATATATATATATATATATACATACAGTGTTTTAGATTACAGAAAAAGATTATTACAAGAACATACAGTCACAATAGATGCAGAACAGTTTCTTAATATAAAAGGATACAACAAACAGGCATCCCTATACAGATTGTCATAGGTCTTTCCCAGAGAGGTCACTGGAGTAGAAGATGAAAATTCACATGTCTGATCCCAAAACACACCTCGTGTTGAATTATGATTTTAATATTACCTTGGTGAGACTTTTGGCCAATCTTCCTCCCCTTTTGATACGTATGGCAGTAAACTGCCACATCTGTATTGGTTAGGCCAGTAAATGTTAAGGGCTAACCGTGCCTTGGTCTTGATCATCCCCAAATATCCTGGCTATGGGATTTCGTGAGCTATCCTCAGTAACTGACCCTGAAATTCCCCAGGCACTACCAGCTGCCCAGGGTTCCTGTTTGCTGTTAGGATCAGTCTCCCTGTACAGTCTAATAGAGAAAGGGTTTGAGTACCTCGCGCCAAACACTGTTATAGTAGACTCAGTGTGAGCATCTTTGGACCTATATATACTTTATGGTCTGTTGTGCACCACTATATTAGGGATTTCTGTAAGTGGCAAGTACACTCCAGGTACGAACCATTTTTTTCTTACTCCCTGTACAGTCTCCCTTTATCCCAAAACACCCGCTCCTTGTCAGACTCAGAGACCGATTTTCCTGCAAGGCCTCTTATGATTTCTTAAGTGAGGTCTGCCTGCTCGCCCTTCTGAAAGGCCTGACTTTGACCTACTTCCTCAGCAGTCTGGATTTTTCCCGGCACATCACTACTTCCAAGGTCCCCAAGGACTGTCAGATCTGTTGTGATGGGCTGTAATAGGAGATCCTCTATGTCCACCACTTTGGTTCAACCCCCGTCACTCACCTCCCCTGGTTCCTCAGTGTATTTCAGTACCTGGGCTTGTGTGGCAGGCTGCTGCATCTCTGCAGCCCGTGGTTAGGGAACAGCGGTCTCACATTGAGAAATAATTTTCTACAGATCATTTCTTAGTAACACATTAGCAGGCATATCATCAATTATCCCCACTTGTGCATACCATTACCCACACCCTAATCTAAGTATAGTTTTGCCACAGAAAAATTGTGGCGCCTCCTCCTACCACCCCCAAATGCAGAGTCCATCCAGGAATGATTTCCTCAGGTCCCACCACATCTGGCCACACAGGCTAACTGTAGCACCTGAGTCCCTCAGTTCCTGGGGCGAGTCTCTTAACCATCGTGACAGGCTGCAAGTGGGCATCTCTGTTTTCCTGCATCCCAGACACCACATAGGCACCTGGGCATGCTCCTAAGGGGCAGTCCCCTCCAGAGGCAGTTGCAGGTTCTTCCTTTCTGGGTGGTTGGTGCTGATATGCCTGTGCTTTTGGCAGGCAAAACACTGGTGTGTATCCCCCCACCCAGGTGGGCGAACCACCCCCCAACCCATGGAGCCCAGCAGGCTTTATAGGAAGTCATTGTGGAATTTCTCCGGATTAACCACCCTTCCATTCTGGGACCCCTTGTTAACTGCTGTATTCCTGTTAGCCACATAGAAATCTGCAAGCTGACCAGTCTCTGTGGCTGACTCAGAAACTCGGTCCTTCACCCACTCTCACTATAGGTGGGCACATGGTTAAAAATGTCTCATGAACTATGAGATCCAATAACCATGCAAAGATTTCAATTTCCAACCCACTACTTGCACAAAGATTTCAGAAAACCGCGCTGAAGGGTAATGAACTTTTGCCTGTAGATTTCAAGGGTGATATTGAAATGGTGCAGCAATGCAGCTCTCATGGCCTCATAATCTCTATCAAGGTGTGCAGGAAGATCAGCAAAGACATCCAGGGCTCTTTAATTCAATTTGGGCATAAAACACGTTGGTCACTGATCACGTGGTAACTGATGCTGCTTGTAGGTTTTTTTAAAACCACGGAGGAAAGTGCCCAGTTCCCCATCTTTTTCCAGGCTGGGGAATGCTCCATATGGGGTTTGGAAGGGCTGCATCCTCTGCTGCTTGGTGCTGGTGATGCCCTCTGGAGCTTGGCAAGTTCCAGCTGATGCCTTAGGTCCGCATCGTACCTTTCCCTCACATTCTGCAGCATTTCTCACTGCTTCACATGCTGAAGCGTATCTTTCTCTTTCTGTTTTTTTTGTTGCACATCTTTCTGCTTGCCTCTCCTCTTGCTGAAACTGGGTGATGATCTGCAACCGCATTGCGTCATTTACGGGTCCCAGGTGCTTGAGATCAATTTGCATGTTCACATCCAGTGCACTGGAAGACTGAGAACTGCAGGATTCCTCAGAATATGACAGTCCTGGGTTCCTTTATCTGTGGGCAATTTCCAGGGCTAACCTCCCGTAATTTCCACTGATTTGGTCGTCTTGTCCCAGTGTAGCATCTTGCTCTCCATCACTTTCTAGAACTATTTGTATGAGCTCCTCTTTATTTTTACCCAGACTTTGGAGATACAGTAACGCTCCTCAAACGGATTAATCAGCGCCTCTTTTATCTGGCATCTGTATACAGCAGCCATGTTCACTACACTTACTCAAAATAAAAAGGGTAAAAAACTGTCTGTTTGAATGTTTATAAAAATATAGCACTGAGTAATAGCTTTGGGGTACTGAGCTGTGATCTCTCGCTAGTTGAACACAGGTTCAAGCAGACTTTTAAGTTGTTGGTTTGTCCCGCAGGCATAAACACAACCCACTAAAAAGCTCTGATATTAACACAAATAAAAATTGTTATCCCACAGCTACTTATTTATAAAATGTATTACCAGGAAGTAATACATTGAAAGTTACCTCTCATTTTCAAGTATTTCCTGGACATAGAGTTAAGATGACAAATAATACAGTACAAATACAGTACAGTTACATAAGTGAACAGGGTATACATTATACACAAGACATAGCATGCACATTGAGAGATAATATATATTATAGGCGTATGTAACAGTTACAGACCAGATTTAAATGTGAGACAGCTGTAATTTTGAAAGAACTTGCAGTAGCCAGCGGGGACCAAGCCTTAGACTGGTGGTGGCTATGAGAGTCTCCGGCAGAGAAGGAGGAGCGGCCAGATACTTTGCTGAACTTTGGGACCATGAACAGTCTTTTGGAGTCTGATCTCAGATGATAAGTGCTGCATGTGGTAGGGATAAGGAGCTTGTTCGGATAGGTGGGTAGCTTGCCCAGAAAGTATTTGAAGGCAAGACAGGAAAGATGAACTTTGTGCCTAGACTCAAGTGATGACCAATCTAGTTCTGTGAGCATTTCGCAGTGATGTGTGTTGCAGTTGCATTGGAGAATAAAATGGCATATCGAATTGCAGAGGGTGTCAAGTTTGCTAAGGTTTGCTATGCCACCATTTATCATGTACGGCACATTTGTGAGCATGTGACCTGCATACGGGAAAAGTGTTAATACACACAGCTCTCTCAAATAACTAATATCTCCAATCAATCCGTCCCAATAGACCATCTGTCACGAACAGCACATTTTTGAGCATGTGGCTTACAGTAGATATGCAACCATGGTTAACACACATGGCTACTCTAGCCAACTCACCTTTCTCCTGTGTACGGTACTTTAATTGAGTTCATATTAACCCCTTACTCAATTGCAATCATATCTATTCACTTCCACCACCCAAGAAATATCAAATGACATTTGCAGAGTCTCAGGTGCCTGTTTATTAAAGACAAACGTACAGTACTGTATGGTACAGTATGTTACCATATAATATAGGTCTTTCCCAGTGAGTTCACTGGAGTAGAAGATGAAAATTCAAGTGTCTGATCCCAAAACACCCCTCTTGTTGAATTCTGATTTTCATATCACCGAGGTGAGACTTTTGTACTATTTCTTCCCCATTGAAACAACATAAGCCCACCCTTGTTGTAAATCAGCTACTGGGTTGACAGTGTCACGACTTGGAAGAAAAAACTCCTCTAAAAAGACATTTAAAGTCTGACTAAATATATGAAAGACCCATGATTTTATTTCCCAAATAATTAAACAGACGCTATCTTCATGGTTGCGTCTGTGCTCTCCACATGCATAACTGCATTTAAAATTTGACAGCCTAACATCTATTTTTGCAGGAGAAACTGTTATCTGTATTTTGCACCCCTTAATCATGAAAAGTGTAGTATGATTTGATTCGTCTTATTGCAACAATGCCAAATATGCACCTGTTATTATTCAGAATACTGTAGGTATCATCACATGATATCCTCATTTTTTTAGTAAAGTTCTCCAACTGAGTGGTGACTTGTCTGTAACCTATCTCTGGGATGCACAATAATTCAAGAGTGTTGCAGTTTTCTTTGAGGCTGTCAGCCCAGGATCTGACTATCATGCCTAGTCTTCTAAACTAGCCATATTTCACTTTTATTGGAACATCGGTGATAGCCCCCCAATTAAGCCCTTTTTGTAGATCAGCACAGACACAGGAAGGGTCTTGACTTGTCATAAAGAGGATTTCTTGTATGTATTGCATAATTTCTAAAAAAAAAAGTTAACCCTCTGAAGTACCAGATTGATTAAAATACGTAATATCTCATGATATTATCGAGACGAGGATAAAGAGTGCGTATGAACATAACTCTCAAATGACATAGGAAAGAATAAAAGGACAATAAGTCCCAGATATACTGTACTAAATTATATTAAGCTAAAACACTTCGTATGGCAGTTCAATTGAATGGTGCTTACAGCTTAGCACCACTTAATAAACATAGCTCTATAACTGTTATTAGTGTAAGGTATCTTTTTTTATCATTAGAGGTAAACCCATAAAAACATAAAGTACTCCATATCATCTCTTTTTGCTTTATGTTACATATTACTGTACCTAGTGTTTATTTTATTTTGTTTATAAGGACATGCAGAGTAAATAGAATTTTATATACTTTTCTATACTATACACAGCTATCTAGCTGGCCTACTTTTTACCTTTTGCAAATGTCCCTCAAATATCTCCCCTCAATCTTTTCCCAAAACTCTGTTATAGCAAAAGGTGTCTGAAAATTGCATTCACTCTCTACAAAGCGTGCAACAGTTCAATCAGAGCCCAAAGTATTACTTATTAAAGTTTTAGCTTTAATATTCAAAAATACAGTGCATAGAATATAGAAAAAAAGATTATTACAAGAGCATAAAGTTACAATAAATACAGACAGTTATATCAAAATAAAAGAAGATAAACAAAGAATCTAACTTATGTTATCATCTAACATTCATCAGATCTTTCCCAAAGGGTCTTGAGTGGAAATTGAGATTTCACTTGAACCAGTATGGACATTCCCTTAGTTGAAATCTAATGTTCTATTCACACATGCTAACTTTTATGCCCAAACCTTCAGCATTGAAACACAAATAAAACCCACCCCTTTTCTTCAATCAGACCTCATGACAGTTTTACGACTTACGAAAACAAAAGCTTTTCTTTGAATTTTAAAAGTTGGCTGAATATAGAAATATACTTCTAACTTTATTTCTATAATACTTGGAATAACGCGATTCATATTCAGGTGCCGGCGAGATTGTCAAATGTAACAAGACTTATTTTTACTGACTTGATCCTACGTATGAGCGACAAATTAATATCTGTCCCTTGCCACCTCGTAAACATGAACTTTTTGGCCTTATTGCATCCGTCTCATTGCAACTGTTACAAATATCTATTAGTTATTCTTCAGAAAAGGTGTCTGAGCCATGATATCATCATATTTAATAAATGTCCTGTTTTTGGAAAACCTTCTTAGCCATGCCCCTGGACCCTCCCCAAAAAATATTTGAAGGTAACTTTAATAGTGTCCTGTTCATTCTAGTGTCAGGTAAGTCATATTTCATTCCCTTCTGACAAAAGCAGATGTCCCTATCTCTAGATTCTATCAGTTCTATAAAGTAGGCCTGGTCAAGGGCTTAACAGGCCATAAAAACAGTTATTGTATTTTTTTAAAAACAATTTGTAACCCATGTTAACCACTTGTGTGCCTGATTGATTAAAATACCCAATATCTTCGGCCATATACTTTACACTTGTAATTAATTTAACTTCATAAATACACGTGTGAATGCATATTGTCCCCATTGGCTGTTCATGACAAATTCAATCATGTCCCCTCCATTATTTATAATTTGGCATCATGCAGTAATGTAGCTTTGTTTAAGCAAAGTATCTAGCTGGGAGATTAGTATTAAACCCATATTGAACACACATCAATATATGAAGCTATATTGCACCTCTTTTACTTATCTTTTACTTATCTTTAGCAATAGTACAATTTGGCGAGTGGCTATGTACAAATATAAGGATTTAGAATGTGTCGAAGTACAGATTTTTAATAATGGGCCAAGTGTCCAAAACTGAATTAACCATTTGGCTTTGTGGCAACGTTATATTGGCATCTTGGTGGCCATATGATGTCCCAACATTATGCACTGGCTACGCATTTGTTAGCCGCATCATAAGCCGTATTATAGCCACAGCTCTCAGTATAGTAAAACTGTGATTGTAAAGGAAGAAGAGGACCTCATCTTCTACACCTGATATCAGGGAAGCGGATCACTAGTGATCACATGACCTGGAGGTGGACGTTCAGTGGCACAAAGTGTTGTGCACATTTAGGCACAGAAAGAGTTAACGTTCTTCTATTTGGCACAGGGGAAAATGTATATTGTGAGTCTTGAAGCTTGACACATAACATCCAGTGTGCTTTAATTGCTCTACAGGTGACTGGATATGTCATCCTTACTGATTAATATATATTATACAAACATAATGTATGAATACAGTGATAATAATAATAATAATTCTGTATAGTTATACAAAATGCCAATAATTAGAAAATAACCTTTTTATGTAAGTAATTGCTTTGGGAACTACAATACGCAAAAAAGGAACAACAACAACATTGTTATATATTAACAGTAAGGCAATTTAGAAATAATTAATTACTTGAATAAATTGACACACATGGCTGCGAAGAAAAATGCAGAGACAAACTGTTTAGAAATATGTTATACAGCAAATTATGTTAAACAAATGAAAAATCTAATAAAAGTAGAAGAATATCCCAGATGTTCCCTAGTAATACATGATGAGAATTACTGTGAGTGATGAAGATATGTACAAGACAATAATTGCTTCGAAACTACTTGCAGTACATCTTATCTCAGCTGCTTTGCACAGAATTCGAAAGCTAAGAAAAGGAAATTCACAAGTGCCTTTGCACATCTTCCACAAGTCTACACAGCCAGTTTCACTCCATTGTGATTAAAGTGCATACAGGAATTCTGGGTAATGACATGCAAAAGAGCAACTACATCAAATTGCGCGTCTGTCCAATATATTATTTACAGAAAAGTAATGAGTCCACCTGCAGCACTACCTAGAATATAAAAACGTTTTATTTATATATATTTAGATTCTGGGTTCCCTATCTCCCCCATAGATCTAGAAATCTCAATACAGAAATATATCATTGCAAATAGCACTTCCCTACAGATTCTTAATTCAATTTATAATTTTTATTAAGCATATATCTCTGGAAAAAAGGAGTAGGTATATACGTAGTCTCCAGTACTGCCAAAAATACTTCAAGTCCATAAAAATAAGGAATCTACAAATAATAATAATAATATAATAATAGTAATCGCTTCCTAATTATGTTATTAATTTGGATAGTTACCCGAGTAACATACTGTATTATGTGAACTACAAAAAACAGGTACAAAGTCCACAGGAAAAATCCCCCCTAAAATGTTTAAATAAATAAAGGGGAGGAGCGAATAAACTCAGTTCTTGGTATTAATTGTAGGAACATCACAAAATCAGTTGCAAAAAAGACAATACATTCTGGGACTCAAGGCAAATAGATTAATAGTACAGTGTCTCATTGGAATACGGAATTTGCTGTTTTAAAGCGAGATCATGTTCTCCCAATGAATATTGTCTCCAAGGCGACGTTTCAGACCCTCTGGTCCTTCCTCCTGGCCCTCACTAATTACCTTCTAACTAAATGTACTGTGTAATATACAACAACTGTCATGCTATTTGTGTTATCATGTAGTGGTGTAATTGTACCATATATTTTACTAATATTAAAGGAACAATCCATGCAATATCCTACTGTTCATGTGTTTTTTTTTTTTAATAAATCATTTCTGTAATATTATATAAAACTTACAACTTTTTTTATTCAACTCTTAATGCTATTTTTAATGAGTTTTAATATGAGTATCCTTTGAATTCTATAACAGGTTTTAACATGCTTCCACAGCAGTGCAATATCCTTGCAACACTTTCTTCTTCGTGATCATTTGTTGCCAATATATCCAGCAGTTTGAGCTGCAAACTGTAACAATAGATAATATTACCTTAGTGATTTAAGAGTACATTGTAGCTGCGAGTTACGCTAACTGAAGTATTGATTGAAACTGAAAGGCAACCATTTAGTGAACCCTGGGAAGCAGAATCTTTGCTGATCGATTACGGGAGAATGAATCGAATAGAAGTGTAGATAATTTGTTTTCAATAAAGGTAAACAAAGGCTGCATATATTAATATATATATATATATATTTATTTATTTAAAGTGCCACTTGGATTGCCTCTTTAACTAGCAGATCTCCGAGTCTATGACAGCACATGTCATTACATAGGCTGCATCCTGATCCACGGTACTGATGTTTTAATGTTTTCTTGCTTTTTCTTAGTGATAGATAGTCACCAGATAGGACTCTCATGCATGCTCAAAGATTCTAGGGCAGGGGTGGCCAACCTGTGGCCTAACTTCCGCATATAGCTCCCTAGCTCCATTCTACCACCGAACTGGAGGATTCCACACACCCCCACGGTAAAATTCTTGAGGGAGGAATTGAGTAAGAGAGGGGTGGGGGAGAATTGAGTGAGAGTACGAGGGGAGGGAATTGAGTGAAAGGAGGAGGTGGAGGAATTAAATGAGAGAGAAGAAGGGGGGGGGCGATAGGACAGTGGACAGCAAAAAACAAATTGTGCCCATTTATTGGCACACCTGAAGAAAAGGGTGGCCACCCCTGTTCTAGAGTATGATTAGCCCCATGATGAATGACAATGAGCGATCATACAGAAAATCATTGACTTTGAAGAATGTGTTTTGAAAATAAAATTATTAGATAGATCGATTGAAGATGATTTTCTTTATAAAATATGAATTAACAGAATGTTGTTCACTTTCCATCTTTGGTGTTATTATAGTGACTATTTACCAGTCATACAAATGTAGTAACAATAGATTAAAAAGAAGAAATATAATCTTTCTTTATGTAACCCTCACTGCTCCTGAACCACAGGGGTCATTCATATACAGTATATATTAACACATTGTACATGGTTTTCACTCAAAGACATACATGAATATGTTACATTTCTAATACACACATGATTTGAGTTAGGTTGATTACACCCAACAGCACCACAATGCACAGCAGTTTGTCAGGTGCCAGGAACCAGCCAATAGGGCTGCAGCAATCCTCTGCTCCCTGAGATTGTTAGTTTTGGCGCGTCTGCACCACGCCAGTCGGAGCTTGGGCAAGGAAGGGATAGGTTGCATGTGCAGGTGTCTATGGCACCTGCACTAGGCCAGTACCCCTATTAGGCCCCAGCTAGGCCCCGACTCATCTCAGTTTGCTATAGGGACAGGCCCCCTTAGTCAGGAACACTGCCCCGCTTAGCATCCCTAGTGTTAGGGACACAGCAGAAGCTACACAGCATTTGCGGCCTGTGGTCTGGGACCAGACCACCACTTTAAGGCACAGAGACTCTCTTCATGGTGGGACACTCCAACCGGATAGCACCCCATGCGGAGGCGGACTCATCGCAGACGACACCATCGCTGAATCAGCGAAGTCTGTCTTTCTTTCTGTCAGCGCGCCCAGGTGTTAAAGCACCTGGCAGGTACCTCATCTCACCAAAGTGCACCAACTATACACGGGCTAGTGGGGCAGCGCTGTCTCACACACTTGGGTGGGTGGTTGGTTCTGTGGACACTGGGATGGTACGGTGTCCGGAGCACCTCAGTACATTGGGGTAACCCTGCAGGGGTGTGGACATGGTGTTGGGAAGGCACAGTGAGGGGTTGCGGCCCTGCGAGTCCTAATGTCACAGTAGTAGTATCATTGTTTATTATCGTTCATATATCTACAGTAAAGTGCTATTGTTTAATTACATCAGTGTGTATTGTTCATATATGGTCCTGCATGGGGCTCTCCCACATAGTTAGGATCTGGCACAGGTGGAGGCGCTGTCACCCATCGAATCAGGTACACCCCAGGCTCCCAGCGGTGGAGGTTCAGGCCTCCAGTGAGCCACAGGTAAAGCACCACACCCACCGTAGCCGCTCTATCTCCCATGGGGTGGGGGAAAGTGCGCTACATATAGGCTTTCTCTCCCCTCCAGCAAAACCCATCTTTTAGGGTCTGTACGGGAGTAACAAAACTTTCAGGTATTATTTAATGTTAAATCCCCTGCGCTAACCTTAATGGACCTTTGTGGAAAGGCGCTGGTAGGGGAACATTTCTTTTCCATCAAATTATCACTTATAGTTAACGCAATGCTCTTTCCAGATGAAAATAGGACTTCATGTTATATTATTGGGCTTTGAATATAAATATTGAGGCATGAAGTGACATTAACTTCGGTTAATATACTGTAACAGATCTCTGTGTATCTGGGCCATTGTTGTAAGGGAAACTTTTTGAGAAAACATTGTCATTTTGATACATGGCCTTCTTGAAGCATCAACAGCACTGCCTGTTTTTATAATGCACTACAGGCATACCCTGGTTTATGGACACTCACTTTAAGTACACTCGCGAGTAAGGACATATCGCCCAATAGGCAAACGGCATCTCATACATGCTCCTGTCAGCACGTCCTGAACAGCAATACCAGTTATGCACGTATATGACGATTGCAGTACAGTACAAGCATCGATAAGTGGAAAAAAGGTAGTGCTTCACTTTAAGTACATTTTCGCTTTACATACTGTACATGGTCTGGACCCATTGCGGACGTTAATGCGGGGTATGCCTGTACTGCAGAAATAACATATCACTGCATTTCCATATAACATAGTTTGTTTACATGCATTAACATGAACACATCTCACAGTGAATCATTGTACAAATTGACTGGTTTCATAAGAACTCTATTTGATGTTAGTGGATCAAAATATTTAATAACTGCAACCTATTACTGTATTTCTTTAAACAGCCCTGTGTATACAGGGTGTGCTGTGTAAACACTTTTTTAATTGCAGTTTGAAAATATACTGTAAGCAAACCCAATTTCATCCATGTCATATTAGTAAAATATGTTTCTACCTTACTAAACAAAAATCATTACAAAAACCGATGAAGTTGTTAAATGATGATACTGTAAGAACATGTACATAGTTTACATACACAATGTTTTCTAATGTAATAATATTCAATAACATGAAAATCCCTGAAATACTCTAATTGATAGAAATGGTAGTGCAGATATTGCAGCATAATTAAAAATTAAATGTACAGTGTGTTGTAACCTAGGAACAAAACAGATTTTGCCAATAAATCATTTAAGTTTTACATTTCTGCAATGGAAACCTAAATGCTGCATTATCATTTAATGTGGGCATTTTACATTGCATACATACAGTAAATAGCTGAGTTGTACTTTGGATTCCCCAAACAAACAGAATGAGTGATGAGTATATTAGTTATATTTGCAACTGGGAGTGTTCAACATATACTCTAGATGGACCTTCATAAATAAATAAAAATGTAACCCCATTCATCATTGAGTTTTTATAGCCTTGCTGCAGAAGTGATATAATCATCAGATAACCTTCAAGTGAGTATTATGGAGTCTTAAAGGGGAATTATGGAATGTGTTTGGGGTTGTAGAAGGCGGGACACAATGACAATAGCTAATTATGCTTGTTATTAGCTTTATTACAGACACCAAATATTAATAGATTGTATCTTTGAGAAAATCCTTACTTTAAGCTAGTGCTGTATTGACAGAGGGGAACAAGAACAAATGGAGAGACCATGTCCATAAAACCTTGGCAAATGTTGAAACAAAAAGTTGCAATGTTATATAGCCATGCATAATAATGGTATATTACTTTCTCTCTGTTGGCAGTAAGTCTTGGTAAGTACAGGTATGCCAGCAGTAGTTATGGAGGTTTTCCCTCACACCATGGTGAGGTGCCCTATGTATGGAGGGGAGTGGCTGTATGCTCTGAGTCCCTGGATAGTGACATCAGGGATGCGCCTGCCTCCTGAAGTATATAAGGCACAACACAGTTAGTGACAGTGTGTTCCAGCAGCTGTGGGAAGTTGTTGGGAAGTTGTAATTTCCTCCATAAGGGATTGTAGGAACACTTTGTGACCCTAGTGAAGTAACTAGCGGTCCAGGTTGACCAATCAGCCTGTCTAAGCCACTCTGTGTCCAGGGACCTGGCACAGAGAGGATCTCCCTAGGAGAAGAGGGAATCCCACTTCAATTTGGGAGGGCGTACCTGGCAAAGGGACAGCACGGAGAGATGTGCGGCTAGAGCCGGCAGCTGCATGGGGCAGTCTGCTACATCCCAATCTGCAATAAAGATGACCTTGTTAACGATATCCCCACTGTGTGAGTGTGAAATTACCTAGCAGTGGATGGCACCACCAAGAAGGAGTTCCTCACCAGGACCATCTCCCTGTGGAAGCATAGATCCTGATGAGGTGGAGGCGCTGCACATGATGTAAGTTGTACTCGCACCCACTACCTCAGCTACCTGTCCTGCTGATGACATCCCCTAATAACATCAAGCGGGAGACTCAGGAGTCCTGTTGCCTGCAGGTGCACCACCAAACACGAACACGTAATGGGGGTTGGTTGTTAGAGTACCCGGGCCAATGTGAGATTGGGGGGGGGAAACCCGTTACAATTGGAGGCGCTGCTGAGATATATATATATCTATTAAACAGGACAGGCTTTTGCTAGGCACACGCTAGGAAACAGGGAAAGTGTATGCTGCCACTTTGTGCTGCGTTGGGATGGAACCGCAGGGATAACCTGGGAACCTGAGAGGAGTTAGTGGGTCTGGAGAGGGGCTATAGCTGTCCGAGTCACCTTGAGGTCACGCTTGGGGTAGGACGCCTGAAGGGATAACCTGTTAACTAGGTCAGGACTACTGGAAAGGGTCTGCACTAGGCTGACCAAGAGAGGTAGACGCTCAAGTACTGCATGGAAGTCCCAGAGTACTCTAGCCATTCCAGATCACTTACTAAAGGGAGCACAGACTGGGAGGAAGGAGATACAGTAGACACTGAGAGAGTGAGCCTAGCCTGAGGTAGTGCAGACGCGAGTTAGAGCTACGTTAGGTACACAGGTGGTGCACAAGGCATGTTTATTGTACTGATGTGGTAGCTGCCCCGCAGAGCGGAGCTCCATGTACAATAATCCAGTATACAGTAATCGAGAAACAACCGTCAGAATGGAGGATCTGCAAAGAGCAGAAGGTCCAGGATGCCGGGATGTGGAAGAAGAACAAGCTACAGGAGAGACTCTTGTGTGTTTGTTATGGAAGGGCGTGAAAGCCGTGGCTGCGCTGTGTTTGTTATGCCTATGTTCTCGGGAAGATACCCCCGAGACTAGTGAGGACGACAGCCTTGCGAGATGGGAGGAACGAAATGGACTTTGTTATACACCAATAAACAAACAGCCAGACGCTACCTCAAATATGAAGAAGGACAGTACTTACCAAAATGGCGGTTCCCGCGTTCCCGGGACACCGCGTGGGCCAGCTGCAGAAAGTCTTGCAACTTTGCAGTTTGCTAATTGTTGGCCAGGATTGGCGGCAACGAGGAAACTCCACCCAGTTGGGGAGTTTGGCGCGAAAGCTGGAGCCGCGCCCTCATGGACTATGACTCACTCCGCCCCAGTGCTGGGTCAGCCTACAAAGCGGCGAGAGATCCCCCTAGTTTCAACCAGGGGGAGTGGTCTGCAGTTCCACCGGATGCCGATGGAGGAAGTGGGGGGAAGGATTGCTCAACCATCCCCTGCACTTCAGTTGCGAAGAGCCATTGATCAATACAGACCGCTAGGACGAGTGCTTCCGTTGGTGACCATGGCTGAGCAAGCGGAGAAAGTGGAACAGAGTCCCTTGATAACCACCCACCCCTATTCGGCTCCAGGAGGCTTCCTGATTATCCGCGTAGAGGGTGTAGAGACAGTGGTCTGTCTCTGCCTGCAGTGCAGACTGCCGGGCGGAGCTGTGGGCAGCGAGGCTCGATGTCCTCATTGTGGACTGCAATATATGTGGCCTATGACAACGTTTGTGCCGGTACAAGCTGTGGGGATGGGAGATCCTACTCCGATGTCAGCAGCGGCGCTTCCGGGTGCACTGTGGAGTGCGAGTGCAGGTCCCGCGGAGCCGGAATCAAGCCGAGTTCTTAAGGCCGAGAAAACCAGCCATCGGAGAGGTGACCGGAAAGGAGCCCATCAACGGTCCCCTACTGGAATAACCCGCCCGAACTGTAAATTAGAGTCCTCGGACGAGGAGTGTGCCAGGCTGGCAGATGCACAGGACTTGTTGACGGAGTACCATACTAGTGGTATTCCGTGGCGAGATGCTATCCCTCGTGGTGTGGAGACACGGAGTCGAGTGTCTCCAGTACCGCGCCAACCCGAGCGCCGGAGTCCCACTGCCGTGGTGACTAGCGGGTCGGAAGGAGGTCGATCCACCCCGACCCTGCGGAGCAGTAGGTTAACTCCGTGCTCACTGTAGATTCCGGGGGTGGAGGTGAACGAAGAGCGGATCCAGGGTCAGGCTGGACCGCGCAGCAGAAAGGCGTTGCCGGATGTCCTCGTGGAGGAAGAGGTCTCGATTGGGGACCCAACCCAAGATGGCGTCGCAGCACGTGCGTGTCCAGAGGCAGTTCCGGACGACCTGAGCGGTGTCGAGTGGGAGGCGATCGCGCCTCTACGGTCGAGCAGTGGGAGTCGGTCCCCTACGGACAGACGGAGTGGGCGCTCGAACCGGAGAGCGAGAGGCTCAGCTGCCGAAGGAAAGAACGGACTTTGTGGCGGACGTGAGTCAGGTATTACGGAGGAGCAGGCCGTTACCCTGCCGGTACCTACCGTCCGGCCCCGTCCCCCAACCCCGTCCATCCCCAAAGTTAGCCCCAAGGCTCTAGTTCAATCCCCTGTCCCTGTCACCGGTTCCTTCGGGTCTACCTCTAGCCTGGGGATGTCAGGGGATTCCCGGGGTCCTACCGAAGAAAGGACTGGAAACCTGGACTGGGGAACTTCTGATGATGGGTCGGAGGGTGGAGGGAGGATTTCCCGACGAGGGTCGGTACCTAGTGATAGCACTAGTATGCTAAGTATCACAGGTGGACACTGGTCACAGCGTCGGGGAAAGGTTACGCCATCTGAGGGTAGTTCAGGGGTATCCTCGGGCGGGCCTGAGGAGGAAGAGCCACTAGAACCCAACTCAGAGGAGGTACGGGAAACTAGGTGGTGGGCACCATTATATGAGGTTTATGTCGCCTGGATAGACCGCACCCGTTTCATTCTAGAAAGGGATGGGGTGGTTGACCATTGGTGGGCTCCTGGGGATTTTGACGATGAGGCTTACCTCAAGGAGCTACGAGTAAGGTGGGACCGAATTCAAGGGGGTCTTATTACCCCAAAGGGATCTGAAGGGTTAGATGATCCAGTGGAGTTAGATGAGCCCCTGTCATGGGTGTTACCAGGAAAGGCTGGGCAAGCTAAATTAACCCGGGCCTGTCGAGCTAAACGGGCTATTACAGCCAAATATATAAGGTCTCATGGGCTCGAATACCCATATGTCCCCGAACCTCTGATGAGGGAAATAGAGGACAATCGAGAGAGGTGGCTTCGTAATGATATAGAATATTATATCGTTAATAAGGGGGGAGCCATTAAGGGAGTTCAGGCTGAGCAGAGGGTTTCCCAACTGATGAGGGTTTGGAAAATCGGGCGCAGCATTTATATGCACAAGGTGGTGTATTGTAATGAGAGAGGCTTGCCCCGAGAGTATAGCGTGACAGTCACCGATGCAGCGGGGCAGGAGGTGAAGAAACCAGACCCTCGACACTACTATTAGGTCCCGGCAAAGAGTGGTCTGCCTTTTTCTTTAAGGCTCCCTGCTGGTCAGTGAGTTGAAGGTTCTTACATTATTATGTGGATGTGATACCATTTAACGCTTCATTTGTGTGTTCTTTTTCAGTGTTTCCTGGAGCAAGGTACACCAAATTTAGGCCCCAGCCGGGACGGTGGGGATTCACCAGGGGGAGTATATAGCCATGGATAATAATGGTATATTACTTTCTCTCTGTTGGCAGTAAGTCCTGGTAAGTACAGGTATGCCAGCAGTAGTTATGGAGGTTTTCCCTCACACCATGGTGAGGTGCCCTATGTATGGAGGGGAGTGGCTGTATGCTCTGAGTCCCTGGATAGTGACATCAGGGATGCGCCTGCCTCCTGAAGTATATAAGGCACAACACAGTTAGTGACAGTGTGTTCCAGCAGCTGTGGGAAGTTGTTGGGAAGATGTATTTTCCTGCATAAGGGATTGTAGGAACACTTTGTGACCCTAGTGAAGTAACTAGCGGTCCAGGTTGACCAATCAGCCTGTCTAAGCCACTCTGTGTCCAGGGACCTGGCACAGAGAGGATCTCCCTAGGAGAAGAGGGAATCCCACTTCAATTTGGGAGGGCGTACCTGGCAAAGGGACAGCACGGAGAGATGTGCGGCTAGAGCCGGCAGCTGCATGGGGCAGTCTGCTACATCCCAATCTGCAATAAAGATGACCTTGTTAACGATATCCCCACTGTGTGAGTGTGAAATTACCTAGCAGTGGATGGCACCACCAAGAAGGAGTTCCTCACAGGACCATCTCCCTGTGGAAGCATAGATCCTGATGAGGTGGAGGCGCTGCACATGATGTAAGTTGAACTCACACCCACTACCTCAGCTACCTGTCCTGCTGATGACATCCCCTAATAACATCAAGCGGGAGACTCAGGAGTCCTGTTGCCTGCAGGTGCACCACCAAACACGAACGTAATGGGGGTTGGTTGTTAGAGTACCCGGGCCAATGTGAGATTGGGGGGGGAAAACCCGTTACAGTTATATGTGCTGAAATTAAGGCATTAGAGAAATGCAGTTACATTTAATGACTCTTCATTGTCCAAAGAATTGAACTCACTCTGGGAGATCGATAATTTGAAAATTGGCAATTTCTTAAATTATCAGTAGTTTTTTAGAGACCTATTTACTGAAAGCAGATATGCAGTGATAACGCACAGGTAAAAAGACAAAAAAAGGAGAAAAAAGCGCAAAGCCCATAGAGTAGTAAAGTCTGTTTATGAATAAGTAAAAACCGGTTACAAACACTCACAGAAAAGTAAGTAAATTCAGGCACTTCGGTGCTTAGAATGACCGCAGGAACAGGAGTACTTAACTCGTTTGCTGGTTGGGGTGTTCAATGTCTCATCCCTTCTCCTCCACTCGATCGGCGGCGTGTTTCCGCTTCCGCGTCAGGTGACTCGTGACGTCAGCGCGTGTGTCGTCGATCGGGGGTTGGACTATGGGTACTCACTTGCTCCCTCTCCAAACTCGGTGTGCAGGAGTTCTCTCAGTCCCACGGATCCTCCGTAGCTCAGTGCTCAAAGCCAAACCTCAGCAACCTTAGCAATGTCAGCCCTACGCGTTTTCAAGGACAATGTCCTCTTTGTCAGGGGTGCTTTCTAGAGGGTGTTATACCCATCTGCTTTTATCTGTGTTAGCCTATCCCTGAAATTGTTTTTTTGTCTTATAACGCACAGGTAAAAAGCTTTTATTTACTGTGGTGAGATATATATTTTTTACATGGCACTTGCTAATGAGCATGTGAATGAGTAATTATCACAAAATTACTTATTCACAAGTGTAACCCCTTTACCCCCACCCTAAGTGAGATCTGGTCTGCTACAAGTGTCTTTCATGAGATGCTGTGCATACCTGTGAGGTAACAGGAGGGCTGAGTGCTCTGTGATGATGTGGGGAAAGTCAGGACAGGTTTACAGGGTCCCTTATTCATTGACTGTGCCTCCAGTCAGTGAGGATCCTGTGGTAGTAGGATGGTCCATGCTGATACCTTTCCATATCCCAAGACAGTGATTCACACTTGCATATGGTTCAATGGTATTTATTGCGTTGCTTAGTTGTTACAGCAGTGCATTCCTTTCTTTATTCCACTGAAAGGTTACTTTAAGGCTTGAGGCCCATCTAATTTCCCTTCTGGTGCTCCTCCTTTATCCTCTTATGGGACACATGGTAGCTGTTGCTCACTCCACAGGGGGAGGAAAGAGACACACCCACTTTTGGAAAGAGATGGTTTTAATACCCTGGTGTTGGGCTTGTAACCCTGTCCCATAACAGGGCAGGTCTGATACTGACAGGTGTCACATCTGCACATCTGACCCAGCCAGTACACTCCCCCAGGCTGACACTCTCTCGTTGTTGCTAGTCCCGCCCCTGGATACAGTAAGTGTATCCAAGTTGTCAATAGTACACAAGGCCTTCAGTGAGGAATTAACCCTTGCAGTTCCTGACCCTGGAAGGACTTATACTTTTAGGGCCCATGAAAAGTAGTACCGGCCAGAGGCTATGTTACATTATCCCCATGGTGAAATTCCAACGTCTCCGCTTGGGAATACAGTATGCACAACTTCAGCATACTGTACCAACAACCTGGTAATTAACCTTACCACACTATGCATTAACATGTGTATACATTTTAATACATCAATACAATAGTACTGTACCATACAGATATCCATCCCCGGCTGAAACCTTGGATCTATGTGTGTGGTACTTGGCTACCTCAATAGTTGGATCAGGCTTCTTCACCATAATGCCATGACTATCAGGTACCCTTACATAATAGCACTGCCTTCTCCCAGACTGAGAGATATATTCTACTCTTCCTAGGTGGATGTTGTGGCCCACTACCCACAACTTGAGTAGATATTGTCCCTTGTCTAGAATGCAGGATTTAGATCCTTTGGTAGTGTTGGCTAGGTGTGCTAGTATAGCTTCCTTCACCCGAGTGTTCTTCTGCACTCCTCATAAGGTTTTCAGGAAGGTATGGATATTCATACCCCATCTTGCGGAACCACATTACCAAAACTCTCTCAGCCCTGCTGAACTTCATAAGGCGCTTCTCTTTTGCGGTGCCAGGCAACACCCAAAATAGTGATCTTTCCCATGCTTGTGTCACCGGACCCTCTTCCTTAACTGGATATGTAGCTATCATTGACCCTGACATACAATCCTTCTCTAACCCTTTCTGTGCTGGCTCTAACTGAGACACATCACCCTGGCTCCCATGATCCCACCAAGGCAAGGCCTTCCCCACAGACACAACAGGCATGTTTTTACATTTTTCATTGCTGCGTAGGGCCACGGGACTCACCAGGGACAAGGGCCGAGGGTCCAGGGGTTTATTGATAGTACTGAAGTCAGTATGGGCTGTTGGGGCAGATTGGGGCAAGTTGGGCAAAGCGGCCACTCTAATGTCTCTGAAGAGAAACCTTTTGGGAGTCTCCCAGGAGGAGCGATAGACATGTCCACAGTCCCAGCAAGGCTTAGTTGACCACGACCTCTAGCCTTTAGAAATTGTGCTTTAGCCATGGCTGCAGCATTGAGAGAGTCCTTCACTTCCTTCCGCTCCCTGCAATGAAGGAAGAGGGAGCCCACAGTGGGCCAGTCACTTACCGGAGAGGTAGCAGCAGCTATTAAGCCCGTCCGGCCGGACAGCTTTGCGGCCTTCTCTTCTCCCGGTGGTGGAGATGTCATCGGTGTGGCTTTGTTGTCATCTGGGGTTGTACTGCATGGTACTTCTCTGGAAAACCTCTCTCCGCCAGCCCCAATGTGTTGTAATGCCTATCTGCCACTTCCACATACTGTAGGTGGCAGCTCAAGCACAGGCCTCGCGCATATCCTTCGTTGGCATAGATACAAGTTGGCAGCCTCCTGTGCTCAGTCCCAGTATGGATCACCCTCCCGGATCTCCCTCGAGTCACTTGCAATGATCACCGGAACCTGCAGCTTGACGTCCGACTCAGCTATGTGGGAGGCTTAGACTGATACCTCGGGTAAATCCGCGGCTCCCGGCGTGGCAGCAGTAGCGGTTACTTCCGCTGGGTTCTCCCTCATGGAGCCACTTGCTGGATCAGCAGCAGAATGCACCTTGTAGTATGCAGTGTTTCTTCTCCATGGGGCTCCGACAGATGATTGCTAGACTCATATAGTGCACGTGACAAGGTTGAGTAAAACTCCGGTGGTGGGGTATCATCGGGCACATTACCGAAGGCACTCACCCAGGCTATAGGGCCCAGAAGGGAACCTTCTTTCCACCCCATGTGACGCACCATGTAGCTACATGGTAAAGCCTGTCTCTGGGTAATCCAATACCATTTGCAAGTCAGGGTAAAAGAGTTCATAAAACATTGATAGTTAATGGTTGGTGGCATCGCCCGCAGATTGCTGAGCCAGTGCCAACAACTTACGCACCAAGGTGTAGAGCATACGCAGATTCTCAGTACTCATATTGGGATTAGGCCAATGAATCTCTTTGGGTTTTGGGCGCAGGTAGGGCACACGGCAAATTAGATAACTACTCATCTCCTGGAGCTGTCCGCCCAGATGATTGCATAGAGGACAAACTCCCAGCAGGAGAGTTTCCTCATTGTCCTTGATCACTAGGACTCCTCTTGCAAACTCATAAACTTGATTTAATTCTTCCATGGTGTATTGAGTAAGGCAGCTCTGTACACACGGCTGTAACTCTTTGGAAGTACATGTGCATCTGGCTCCTCGCATCCTGTTTGCTCCATTTGGGCACATACAGTATATAGGCAGAAAAGTGCCCTACTGAATGCACTCGTAGTGT
Organism: Ascaphus truei; assembly: GCF_040206685.1. Taxonomy (NCBI): domain Eukaryota; kingdom Metazoa; phylum Chordata; class Amphibia; order Anura; family Ascaphidae; genus Ascaphus; species Ascaphus truei. The sequence continues at coordinate 109,459,514 of NC_134484.1, read as the reverse complement.
GAAAATGCAGAATATATTGGTGCAAATAAATCCTTTTATTGGATATTAAAATATGCATTTATAAGGGGTCAGGTATATAGATCCATGACCTGTCCCCAGAAAATAAACCACTACCTTTTAAAGCTCCTAAGTTAGATGTGCTATAGCGGAACCGGTGACTATATCAACCCCTCCAAAATCCCCCCGTAGTAGTGTGGAGGTGACTGTCCTCTAGACAGAATAGTGAAATACACATGTACCCTCAATGGAGTAACTACAGTGGTGCAGAAGCTCTTATTGTTTTAACTTAAAATCAGATTCAACTTGGCTATTCTTAGCTTCCACCTATTTACTGGGATTTCAACAACCCACTATATATGTCTGTCACATTAGGATTGTTGTAACCAGACAGAACTGGTATTTTAAACCGTACAGAGCACCATAGTTGGTCACACTCTTTATTTAATTATATTTTAGTTATGTGTGGTGTACTGTATGCATTTTTGTTTGTCCACCCATCCATTTTTTCATTATTCACCATAAAAAGTTGTGTTTTAATTGATTCACAACTCTTTACATTAGGGTGAGTGCTAGATCAAAAGGAGCTCTTTTCTCTTGCCTAGGCAAGTTTGTTTCTTTTGGATTAGGATTTAAGTTGCATCATGAGTGAGAAAAGGGCATATCCTGGCGATATTTCAGAGGTCGAGACGGCAGGAATTCGTAAGGGACTGAACGTAAGGAGTGAAAGACAGATCAGAGTCAAAAATGACCCCTAGACAGCGGGCTTCAGGTGTTGAGGAGATTATGGTGTTGCTGACAGGGAGGAAGATTGTTGGTGTAGCGGTGGTAGTGGAAGGGGGAAAGAATATTAATTCTTTTTTGGACATGTTTAGATTCAGGTAGCGGTGATATATCCAGGAGGAGATTGCAGAGAGACAGTTAGAGGCAAAGGACAGGGAGAGAGGGGGTGAGGTCAGGGGAGGAGAGATTGATTTGGGTGTCATTGGCATAAAGATGATAGTGAAAGCCAAAAGATTGCATTAGTTCACCAAGAGAAGAGGTGTAAAGTGAGAAGAGCAGAGGACCAAGGACAGAGCCTTGTGGGACTCCAATACAAATAAGTGCATCAATTCTATTCCATAAATGTATTACCTAAACATTGCACATATAATATAATAACTATATAGACTACTGTGTATTCAATACAAATTCCCCTATCTCTAAATAACTCCCACATCCAGATCCCAGGAAACAACTTATCGCTGCAGTCTTTGGGAAATTTGTGAACCACCACAAAAAAGTGCGACCATGTGGAGAAAAAAAGAGCATATACCGTATAATGTAGTAAATGTATATCAAGTCAAATAGTGAAGGTTTAAAATGTCTTCTACTGCACTCACACATTTCTTGATCTTTAAAGGCATTAAGAATCTCCATTATGTTTGTTATAGTCCTTGTTGTGGTGCTCAAACAGGATACAGATAGGTAGAGATATAGAGGGGAAAAAAGAACAATGTGTAGTGTAATATTGTTTACTAATTGAAATCAGTGGAGGAGTAAGTAGTCACTTAGGTATCAATCTGGCTGCAGCATTCTGCACCAGCTGCAGGCAGTGCAGCTCTGTTTTCAGGAGTTCCAGGTAAAGTACACTGTAGTAGTTTAGGTGAGGAAAAAAAGGTATAAACCTATGGTAGAATTAAGTGCTTAATCCTGACTATGTTCCTCGTACCAAATTATGTGTTTTTGACATCTGTTTCATATGGATTCAAACTCAATGCAATATTCCTAGATTTTGCAAAGGCTTTTGATATTGTTGATCATGTTATCTTGCTAAACAAACTCCAGGGCTCTGGAATAGGGAAGCATGCTTTAAACTGGTTTCATTCCTACCTGTCAGGTAGATCCCAACATGTATCTATCTCGGGCACTAACTCCAACCCCTTGGATATCACCTGCGGTGTCTGACCTTGGACATCAATCTGACTTTTTGAGACTTGAAAATTGGATTTCCCTTAACAAACTGTCTTTAAACACTGACAAGACTGAAAAAATGGTATTTGGGACCAAGACTAAAGCTTCCAATGAAGGAGCTACAGATCAGAACCAACTCTAATAATATCATACCCCCCGTTACTAGTTTCCAATATTTGGGCATATGGTTTGACTCCCATTTAACATATGGGTTGCACATTGATACCCTGACAAAACCTATGCCAAACTATGTGTACTATATAGGAACAAATCCTCCCTAAGTCTGCTAGTCAGAAAGCACATCGCACAGCAGATGCTGATGCCAATTATAGATTATGGGGACATAGTATATGGCACAGCACCCTAACTCACCTTGGCAAACGTGATACCCCTACAACTCAATATGCAGCTTTGTCCTCCAATGCAATTACAACACACATCACTGCGAAATGCTCAAAGAACTAGATTGGTCATAACTTCAGACTCCAAAAGACTCCATAATCCCAAGGTTCAACAAAGTATCCAGCCGCTCCTCCTTCTCTTAACGTGGACCCCACAACTTAAACGGCCTACCGGAGACTCTCACTTCCGCCACCAGTCTAAGTTCTTTCAAAACTAAATCTGTCTCACATTTTAATCTGGTCTGTAACTGTTATATACGCCTATAATATATATTATCTTAAACTGTGCAGACAATGTCTTTTGTATAATGTACTCTATAACCCATTTCACTCATTGTAACTAGGTATTTGTAACCATGTATTTGACATTATGACTCTGTGCCCAGGACATACTTGAAAATGTGAGGTAACTCTCAATGTATTACTTCCTGGTAAAACATTTAATAAATAAATAAATAACCAACAGGCAGTTTATCTACTCATGAAGTTTAGCTCGACATCCATTAAGAACTGATAATGGGCCTTTAGTACCTGGTGAAAAGGGCAAGTATAGTTGAGTGTCATCTGCCATCTGCATAGCAGTGATAAACTAGGCCATATCATATAATAATGTCACCCAGTGGTAGCATGTATACCACAACCAACATGGGAGATAAAATAGAACACCACATGGCAGGGGTGCAAGTGCAGATAAGTAAACTCATGAAGATACTCTTTATGTAACCTGCCAGTGAGAAAATATTTGAACGAGATGAGAACTGTGCCACTGAGTCCACAGGTGCTTCATTAAAATTCCATGGTCTTCAGTGTCAAATGCTGAAGGGAGGTTAAGAAGGACTAAGAGTGAACAGTCACCTCTGTCTCCCACCACCAGAAGATCATTAAACACACAAACCAGAGCTGTTTCAGTGCTATGACGTCTTTCAAATCCTGATTGAAATGGATCGTAAATATAATTGGTTGAAGAGAGTTTTCCATGTGTGTTGCAACAACTCTCCAAATAACTTTCCCAAGAACGGAAGGTTTTATATATGCCTGTAAATAGCCATGCAGTCTGGGTCTAATTAAGGTTTTTTTAGAAGAGGTCTGATGATTGCGGATCTGAAAAGATTCCCATCTGGAAACATCACTGGAGTATTATGTCAAATACTGGTCTAAATATATCAATACACCCAGACGGTCAAACATAATACATAAGCCAGAGACCCCACATTCACATGCCTGGAATACTAAAATGTATTAGCCAGCCCTATCAGAAGCCCAGCCCAGATGACGGAGACCTTATCAGAGAAGAACTACATAAACTCATCACAACGTGACTGGGAAAAAGCTACACTAGACTGCAGATATGAGGGTCTAGAAAACGTCTCTACAGTGTGGATGAGCTCTACTGGTCAATACAGTAGTCTGCTACCTCAAGCTCTCATGACAGGAACTCTGACTTATCTCAAATTATTGTGGATTGGTATTTTCTGATATATTTTAGTTAATCAGTTTAAGCTTGTCTTACACCATGCAAGATTACTACCAGCCTGCAACCTCTATTCTTCAATTCCTTACTGATACTGTTGAATCAACGGGTATGGTGGTGATAGTATCCATTGCAGCCATCATACCTCTATTGTAGTATTGAACAAGAGCACAGGGATCCTCCCATTACAAAGAGATCCATGTTTACCATCAGGCTCTGAGAAATCAGACTGGGCAAAACCTGGTCAGCTCCATCAGAGAAGACCTATTTGGGGGACTGCGATTGAGATCCAAATGGAGTGGTGATGTGACCAAACAATTAAATCAGCAAAAATATTATGTATTCATTTTTTCCTAGTGACAAATATTATGGCCAATTTGTTGACCTTTATTCAATGTAAGCATTTGTCTTTTCACTACAAGTCCAATAATTTATATCCATAGATGTCTTAAACAACAATTTTTTTTAGAGAGACAGTTTGTTCTGACAGTATTTTTAATAAAATATTTACTGGAATTTGTTGGATTTTATTTGCATCTGAAAATATTTTCCCACCCCAATACATAATACTGTTTTACATCTTGGTTAAAAGAAAAAAATCCCACAGAACGTGGTAAACATGACATTTTATCTTTTAGATAAACTTTTTGCTACACACGCTAGATTACTCTGTCCAGTTTGTATATTAGGGGAGGAATTGGTAACTGTGGTCACAGCACTCCACACAACCAACGCTCGGAAAAATATAAAAATATATGCTGAATATATGCTGAAATGTTTTTTGGGCAGATGTGAGGCTACTTGGCACCGCACTGTGATCTACCTTGGGGTCTTTTCTCTGAAGAGGCTCCGCTGTATTTCTATGGATTGACCAGCCCACTGCCTATACCATCACTGCTATTCCTCACCAATAACTGTATGGCTTATATACAAGTGGTCATATGTAGAAGCACATGCACACCACTGGTAGGTGCTGGAGGGGGGTACTTATCTGCCGGTGCGCTGTATCCAGGGAGGTCCAGACATCCCAGAGGTACTTGAGCAAAGGAATGGAAGCAGGCACACGGTCTTACTAAAGGTGCACCTTTGGTGGCACAATAAACTGCACCTTTAGTAAGACCGTGTGCCTGCTTCCATTCCTTTGCTTATATACAAGTGGTGTCAGCTCCAAGTTCTATGGGATGCATGCAGATTCAATAGTGCTGTGGTTTGGGAGACTCGGTACTCAACGGGTTAATACCCAAGTGTCCCAGTTTGTATATTAGACTTATCTGTTTACAGCAAAGACTTTTTGAATCCCTATCAAGCCTGGCATCATTGCAGAACTAAAGTAAAACATCTACAAAAAAGATCTGATACAAAAGCAACAGTATAAAATAGTGATACAGTAATTTGCCTAGGGGGCACTCTAGTGCCAACCATAAAATCATTCTAACAATAAATGTCAAAAAACAATAAAAATAAGGAAAAACGAAGTTTATTTAATGTATATTGTGACAGCCATACATATTTGCTCCCACAATGTTTCATTTATATAGCACAAATGTTTCTAAAATGATAAAATAGTTTGCGCTTTTACAATTCCGAAGGAATATGAGCTCTAGGAAATTATCATCTTAAATACACACTTTTATAGTATCTAAACTTGGGCAAAGGATCCCAAAAGTGAACAATGTATTATTAAAAATACAGACGCTGTAAGAATGCTTTGTTGCAGGTGGTAAAATATACAGCTGTTCTCTTCTGTTGAAAAGGATTTCATTACATGACTTAGTGTAAATATGAACTGACGATTAGAAATAAGAGGCACATCTTTCACTGATGAAAAAAAGAAGGGAACTACTTTCAAATGGAGATTAAAAGATTTTTAATAGTATGTTTTTAAATATCATTTGTCTGTGAGACTACCAATGAAAAATATTAAGTAGGAAATACAGCATATATGCTTGTGTATATGTATATAATTTGTATTTTTTTTGCTTCAAAGGGGCTTACATGGGAAAGTTTGGTGCCTTTCCTTTGATGAAAATGTATTTTATGATTTCTTTCAGTACAACACATTAACATCAAATATCTTGTGTAGTAAAATGATTCAAGCCCCTGGAACTCAAATAATTTTCTAATAAAAAATGCATGAGAAAAATAAATGCACTTTATGTTCCACAAGAAAAGGCAGTTTCAACAGGCTAATGCTCAAAGAAAATTCATTTTATCAACCATCCATTCCATTCTTTGGTGCTGTTACAAGCTCCTTTCAGTTGCTAGGCAACCATAATTCATAGTACCTTTTAATGGATACTCTGCTACTGCTGAGAACATTAAGGTGAAGAGAATAAATGCCTTGGGTGAATCTTGAAATCTTTCATTATGCATGTCATTCTATTTCTGTAATGCTATAATGCTGAAATGTTTCTGTGGCAGGAAACTGAGTTGTGGTAATTGCATATTCCACTCATATATGTTTTGTAAGCAGAGCAGCACGTACTTGTCTAAAATGAGTTATTTCAAACATGATTGAAATTGGCCTTTTCTACTCCTAGAGGTAGTAAATAAATCTAAAGAAAAAAGGAATAGGTCTAGAATAAAATGTCTGAAATTTCTAGAAAGAACGACACAATCTTACAGCATAAATAAAAAGTAATCATACAGGCTGGTAATCAATCACAGTGCAATATACAACAGTATATGAAATATGTAATTTAGAATGTAGAACATAGTAACAAATGTTTGAATACATCACAAACAGCATTTTGAAAGACAAAAATGAATGCTGTATAATCTTTTGATTTTTGTCCACTGCAATAAATCAAAATTATGTATATTATCCACATTACTAGCAATCTTGAATAGTTTTGAGACAGACCAATTGTGATAGGCTGTCAATTTGTTAAAATCTGCACTAGTAGTTACAATTTTGCATTCTGCAATCATTTCCAGATTTTATTTTGTCATTCCTTGAAACTGTTTCACATTTAGTACTGTATAATTTGGAGATTGATTGTGTTGTACTAATATACATACTCAGTTTGTAAACATGCTTAAGATTTGATTGACTAGTAGGATGTCATCTGACAAAGCAAACCCATTCTTGTCTGGTGAGACCTGCAATACAAAAATGCTAGAGGTCTCATCAAAGTAAATGGGTAACGCAAATATCAATTTGGTAAATTAGAAATAATGAACTATACAAGCGTGCCAAAAAGTATTCCCTCAATAAGCCAATATACACATGTATGTCTCTTGACCCAGCAAACATCTACCCCTTGTCTCTAGTGCCCAACCTACTCTAATAACTTACCAAGCCCAAAAGCTTTTACTGTCATTTAACATAATATATTATCAACAATCGTACATTTCAGACATATAAAAAGAAAATCAAGTCTTCTCCCTTCACCAAGCCATGCATTGCCACTTTGTGTTCTCTTCTTTATGAAATGCTACTCAGATTGCTGCAACCTCATGTAGCTCTACAAACTCCTTCCCATGTTCTTTCCCGCATCTCATAATCCCCTAAATTCATTGAATGTAGAGATAAAGGATCCAGAATTATGAGGAGAGGTACATGAGTCATCAGTAACTCATGCCCTATCTGTATTTCCCCTACCCTTTCTTCCTCTAACCTTTTCTCCTCTTTTCTTTTGTTTGTACCCTTTCTTCCTCTATTCTTTTCTCCTCTTTTCTTTTGTTTGTAACACCCTTCTTTTTGCCTTTTTCCCATTTCCTCTTTGTCTCTCTTGTCTCATCATGCCTCCTTATTCTTTCCTTATGTGCCATTTCAATTTCCCTTGTCCAATACTCCTTTTCTTTCCATTTGCCATTTATGTCTTTCTTTGCCTGCGTTTCCTTTCCTAAGCATCACCTCAATCACTTCCGGACTAGCTACTGTATTTTAAAAACTACAAGTTATTTCTACATTTCTGATAGTCATCAGTTTACAGAAAATACTGTTTAAAAGCTGCTCCTTTCATACGACAGCCACTCTGAAAGAGCTGTGGAGTGTTGGTGAGGGGGGGGGGGGGAGGGGGGAGGAGTAGCCTGCTTTGTACCAGAACTTATCTGTAGGTGGGAAAATTTAACTATAGGCACTGACTATAGGAAAACTGAAGGGGTGTCTATAGATGATATATCTGTGTGGGGGGTGGGCTGTTCAAGAGCTTCTGAACCTCAGCCCCAATTGCAAATCCTGTCTTATTATCCTCACTATGCACCATCCTGCCTCTTGCGTTCCACTCAAGGATGTCTTCTCTCTACCCCCTTTGTATCTTAAGCCCTCTCCCGCCTTTAAACCTTTCTCACTGACTGCCTCACACCTCTGGAATGCCCTTCCCTTCAATACCCGGCTAGCACCCTCTCTATCCACCTTTAAGAACCACCTTAAAATACACCTGCTTAACGAAGCATATGAGTAGCTCCGTGGCTAACACTATACACCTGATACATGAAGCTGGGCTCCTTGCCGATGCACTTGCCATAATGCCCTCCTACTGTATCTGTATGTTCCTACCAATTAGATTGTAAGCTTTTCAGAGCAGGGACTCCTTTTCCTAAATTTTATTTTTTATGTGTGAAGCTCTTATTCCCATGATCTGTTATTTGTATTATTTGTTATTTATATGATTGTCACATGTATTACTACTGTGAAGCGCTACATACATTAATGGCACTATATAAATAAAGACATACATACATACATACATACATACATTCTGGCCTATTCTTATTTGCTCTAGAAAGTAATATTAAACGATGTCCCTTTTCTTCATTTAATAATTCACCTTCATTTAAGTAAAATATGTAACAAACACATACAGTAAGACTATAGGACATATGGAGAGAGATGTCTATATAGTAAGTCATAGGTTCAGTATGGAACATACCACTGTAATTACTGATAAAACTTAACCTTTAAACATATTTGCAAATAAACTATAAAAAAATAAATACTAAAATAGTTACGTAGGCGTAGTAACTAAATCTAAAATAAGTGAGAGATTCGGTCACGAGATGAAATGCGCATCAGGTGCACATGATGATGTCACAATTGTGACTCACAGGCATACTCTATGTTGAAGAGGGAGGAGAAAATACTAAAGAAGGGGATTGCAATTTTAGTCAGTAACAATTGCGAGTTAGCAACAGATTAGCTGGTTTAGCAACATTAGCAGGAGTTCTCTTATGATTGTTACTATTGGCAACATTACTTTGCTTCTGTATACTATGATCCCCTGACTTGAATCAGTGGTGGAGGAATCAGTATTAGAGAACTAATGGGCCACCCAAGGTGAATAATCTGCTGAAAACTTACATTTATGAGGGGATTTTCATCTGTCAATCACATTGATCATCATTCTATTTGAATTGCTAACATTGGGCACCATTTATTTACACTGTACTTCTATGAGATTGCCTATGCCGTAACATTGAAGGATTGCAAATTATGCTGTCAATACAGTGTCACTGTATCTCTCAGCTAGAAAGCTCATTAATCAAGACTATCTCTATATAGGGTCTTTAACTCCTAGAAGATCACAGTCCAAAATCAATACCTTTAACTGCAGTAATACGAACTTTGTAGTTTATTTTTTGAAGTTTGGCTGCGTTAAAGGTTATATATGGAGAACTATTAAACGCCTAAAACAAGGGATCATGGAACATGTCTCTTCCATTAAAAAAAGATGATGTTATGCACCCGGTCTAAAGTCATTTTTCTCAATGTCCCAAAGGTGGATTAAACAACTTTAAATTCTCAGGGATTGAACATGTCCCAATGCCCATTCGGAGAGGTGATAGACTTAATGTATTGAATAAAAGGAAAATGTTTTGGATCTTCACGCTAGACAATCTTGCCCTGTCTGGCATCAACACAGTCTAGGAACTTCAACATTTTCTATAAAATATTACTTGTTTAACCATTGCTGTTTTATTTTTTGCCAATATATTGACATATACTGTATGCATAGGTTCTATTGCTATTAAAACTTATAGTCAAGGCTCAACGTCTAAATATGACATCACAATGTATATTTAAGGGTTTCCTTATAAATATTCATTTGAGTAATTATTTAGAGACCCAGATTTTCTGTGGCTGGATTTTTGATCCTATAGTATAAGGTCACCACTTTGGATGTTTCAAAAATATTCTTTTATTCTTGGAGAATTTTTCCTTAAATTATTGTGTGTGGTTTTGAAAGTTTTAGACTTGTTCATGTATTGTACTACCCAAATTAACACATAATAAGAATGTTTCCATATTGTGTTTTTTGCATACCCCTGTATTTCCGTTTTTTCCCTTTACTCCAACTTATGGTTAGATTATAGATATTGTTATGGAGGAGGAGATGCATTGGAATTTGTATATTTATGTCAAAATGAGTCAATGGTACTGCTTGACAGTAGTTCATCAATTGTTTAAAAACATTTTACAATTGTTTTTGATGTCCTATATTTATGAGGATCCACCTAGGGTGTCCTTTTGAACGCCCCCTTTTCCTCACTTGAGGTTATTTTCAGTAGTCATGTGGGTATCAGCTCAGGTCGGCTTGATGATTTTAAGTAACAGTAGTTATCCAGAATTCGTTGCTCTTTGACAAAGTGCCGTCCTGCGTGCAAAACGCATGAGTGTTTCCACCCTTGTTACTTTTTTAGATGTTCCAATAAAGTATTTTTAGTCATCTCCTTTACCTAAAGTCTGGGATACGTTTGTGCTGTGCACCTCCATTTGTCTGTTTTCACTGATATCAGCCCATGTGGGAGGCACATACCCATGAACTCCCTACAGCAGGATCACATGAGTAATTGCTCAGTGCACATCCAGTGAAACGTATACACGGTACAGTGCCTAAATAAATATGTATAGATATCTATTAAATAAAATGCTCTTTTAGTTTAACATTTTGGCCAAAGTGTTGTAAGCCCTTGAGCCACTACACGGCAGACCACATCTCAAGGGTACCTAACACTAATATAAATTATAATATATAATAATATAATATATATATAATAATTATATAAATTAGTGGCTCAAGGGCTTACAACACTTTGGCCAAAATGTTAAACTAAAAGACCATTTTATTTAATAGATATCTATACATATATATTTAGCTACTGTACCGTGTATAAGTTTCACTGGATGTGCACTGAGCTCTGTCTGTGTTTCATGTTCTGTCTCTGGTTTTAAATATATATTGCCATGCTCAGTAGCACTCCTCTGTGACACTTATATGCTTATATATATGTTGTGTTATTTTGGGGGTTCAATATGAGCTTGTAGGTGTCCTGTATGTTTCACATGAGTAATTAAATTAATTCCAGCAATCCATACTGCCTAAACAGATCTGGGGGTCAATATTATGTTTGTACAATGGAAGAGACACTGTATATTAGCATGGGGCCATAAGGAAGAGGGGCGGCATCCCCGTCCCTATACCCCCATAACCTGCTCTCAGCAGCATATGGTTTTACATGCTCCATGAGGCAGCAACCTATCTCCAGCACTACAGTATATGGTTTGCATGTTTAAGGAGATTTCTACAAATTCATGTTTTGAACTGTACCCATACATTGCAATCATTACCAGTATCTGACTGACGATATTCCTATTTTATAACAAGACATTGATTATATAATACAGTACATTAGATCACCCTGAGGGGTTGACATTTTTGTTTGCAGTTTTTTGATGCACTGTATTGTGGATTGTGTCCATCTTTTTGCTGCACTCCTTACTTACCATAGTATATTTATTCTCTTTTGTAAGCTACTGGTGCTAAGGGACATGTCGAGGTTTGAACAGAGATGACCCAATTCAATACACTATTTTAATATTATTCTTACATAAGAGTTTAGCATTATTGCTGCTAATAATTATACAACAAAAACTAAAGTACAGTAGCAGTGTAAGAATACATTCCGGCAAAGCATGGTAACTGTATAATGTGCATTTTATTATTGACATATAAGAAGGTTGAGGACATACTGTAGATTTATATTGCACTAATGCACAAACATGTTGTCACATACTTAACCTAAAATACTATAATTTAATGAATTGCTTTGTAGAATTATAAAAAGCCATCCCATTAAAAAAAAAATACATTAAAAGCCACATCAAATGGCAAATAAAGCAGATGAACAATATAATTTATCAAAGTAGGAAGAGAAATGATAACAGTGACCCAACCAGCAGCAGGTCACAACCAATAAGCATTTGTGCAGATAGAAATGGTCTGGCAATAGCAGTTCATACAAATTAATGTTTGCTAGAGAATTGCAATTAAAATATCCATACAATTTTTAAATACTTCATTGCGACTCAGTTTTACACCATCTTCTGCATTAAAACAATGTCTTGCTGATCGCAACAATCTTTCCAAATCTTTCCAAATGTTTATTTATTTACTGTTCTACTGCCTAAAACTCTAAAATATGAAGAAAACAAATATGTATCTTGTGAGCCAACTATAATTCAGCTTCTAATACATAAAATAGTCGGTTGTATAGTGAATCTACTGTAATTTTATAATATTAAAATGTTTACAAAAATGTCATGTTACTCTTTAGTGAAAAATGTACGGTACCATGCTTGTTTAAACTTAAAATTCATTATGTTTGTATTTAGCATCTCAAATATTTTTTTTCTTACCTGCCATACATTATATAATAGCTGAAATCTATACATTTATGCAGCGACATCCTAAAGCAATGCAGTAAAGCTGTTTGGCACTCCCCAAAATTACACCCATTTCAGGGCCTTATTCAATATACAGTATTCCAAAGAGTGCTTTGGCTTTTGTGTTTGCAATAAAATAGTAAGAGTCAATTGTGTTTTTACCTGGTTTAATGAAGGTATATGAGGCAGGGAAAGCAGATCAATGATAAAATTTGGAGATGTCTTCAGCCACATGAAATTAGTATGCATAAGAGTAATTATACCAAAATTACTCATTCACATATTATAAACTGTGAAGAGCTGCATTAAGGCGATCACAGCCCTCTAGATCACAATTTATATTTCACCTAGTCCAGGGAGGCCAATTCAGAAAACCTAATTGGACAGACTGGACTAGGTGAAAAAACATACACACATATATAATCCAAACATTACTAATCCCTTCGTAACAATAGAGTTGATGAAGGCGGGCATCATGCATACCTTCATGTCCGCTACGGTAAATAAACAGTTATTATTCCTGATACATATCCTATGTATCCATTGCCTGCCATAGTACATAGTAAGTTATTGCCATGCAATATCTAATACACCACTAAGTTATTTAAAGGGTTAACCTCTCCTACCTCCATCAGGGGGACCAAACCTTCCACCTCTGGACATTTACCTTCATCATCCATCCCAACAACCCTCACCTCGACAACAAACCTAGTCCCCCTCCATCTAACAATGGCTACCAGCCAATTAGCCAAAAATGGCTAGTAGTTCTATAAGCCATAACATTAATAAAATAATTGGTGACATACAATAGTGACTCCACCCTTGCTTCTCCTTATATTGGTTGTGTCTTCATGTAATCTCATAGTTGACATAGAATGCTCATAAATGTTGCTTATAATGTACTTCTTTTTCACAGTGTCTTCTTAATGCATTTGAAATGGCTGAGGTGTAGACAGAATCAAATGACGATTTCGTGAGTAGTAGATCGTATTCATTACTTTTGGAAATCCCTTCTTGAACAAATTTAATGTGAACCATTGTTTTGTATCCACGGTAAAATCCTGTTTGTCCTCTAGGTTGGGCAAAGTCTAGGGTCTTTTGTAGCTGCCTAGTGAGTATCTTTGTAGAATTGTGGAAATTCTTGGATATACTGTAAGACTCATTGGTCTATAGTTCTTAAAGTCTTCTTTGTCTGCTTTCTTGTGGATGAGGATAACTATGGCATTTCTCAATTGTTGTGGAATTTTCCTGCTTGTCGAACAGCAAGTAAACAGTTTTGCAAGGATTTCAGTTGTAATTCCATTTTCCCCGGGGTTTTCCCATTCCTCATGGATTTTACTGCCTTTGGCACTTCTTCTGGAAGGACATATGGTAAATTATTAGTGGTTTCTTATCGTTATTCCTCTCCTAGATAATGCACTGTGCTATCTGTGTTCTTGTACAGATTCATGTAGAAGTGCTCAACTTTCTTTATGATAAATTCATAGTCTTTTATTGCTAATCTATCATCTTGTTTGAGTGCAATGATTTGCTTCTTCCAAATCACACGTCACTGCTTCATCTTCATTAAGCTTGTGTTATCTTCGATTGTTATTTTCTTACATATTCAGTTATACGTCTTGCTCAGCTCTTCATATTTAATTCCTGTTCTAGTGCCTTGGGATTGCTTCATTTCTTTTCATTTCCTCAGTAACTATTTAATCTCCTCTGATATTTTCTTATCCTGTTTTCTTCTTAGGAATTCCTCCATTGTTTCTGCACATTAAAGTATAATCTACATGCATTTTTCAGAATTGTTTGTAAAAGTGTCCTCATGCATTTCTAGCAAGCAAAAGCAAGTTTTCAGCTCCAGTTGAAATTCTCTGTTATTCTTGACATTCTTGATGTTGATTGTTTTTGTCTTTTTAATCAGTTTTTCTTTCCATCTTTGTATTAAATAGAGAAAAAGTGTGTCACTCAACACTAATGCAGTGAATAATTTAAATAAATATTTTAAAGGGATTAAAAGTGCATTAATAATAAAACACAAATATATTATGTGTCTAAAATATAACAAACAGACTCCTGAAGAAGCGACACATAGCGAAACACATAGAGTCCGACGTTTGGAAGCAGGACTTTCCAGAGAAGAGCAGAGGACAAGTGCTGGGAGGAGCGTGAGTGATGTCATCCGCGTCATCGAGATTCCGGAACCCGGAAGTGACAATTGCGGAAGCAGCGGAGGCCTGGAGTGGGTGAGAATGCAACTCACCCGGCTCCCGGGACTCACTGCGGCACTCCTAATTTCGTACATTGATCATATTTACTGCCCTTATATAAGCATGCCTTCATAAGGGGAGTTTGTTCTTTTATAAACTTTTTTATAGTACCATCTGCACTATTTTTGGTCTCCCTTCTTTATCTCTTGAGTTCTGCTGTACTGAGCTTATCACCACACACGCTTGCCACAGTTTGGGATATGTCCTTAATTTTCCTGCCATTCGTGAGTATAACCATTGGAGGTTATTAATTGACTGATGGCTTACTGTGTTCTGCAATACTGCTCTATGTTGTTTTTTTTCTCATTCTCCATTGGTGATACATACCCGATACCCTGATTTTTTGGATGCATCTTTGTATTTAGATGTAATTCACAGTGAACCAATCAGTGACCAATTCTTGTGTCAAAACAGTTAAGAACTGTGCAGTCTTAATTCCTATGTTACTTGTTAGCTAGGATATAATCAATTTAATTATTGGATCTATTGGTTCCAGTTCATTTCTATTTTCTATGTGGATTCTTCTTGAAGAATGAGTTCATGATGTACAAATGTTCGCATTCTGCAGATGCTACCAATCTGTCTCCAGGTGCATTCCTTTTGCTGTAATCACACTTATAAATGGATGCTTCTTTCTGCTGGGCACCAGTATTTACATTGAAATATCCCTTAATGATCTTGAGGAACAACAATAAAAAAATTTAAGTTGTTTTATTTCATGGTAGAAGTCTTCCCCTCCATTGTCTGTGTGACATTTTGGGGCATATACTTGGAAAATGTGAAGATTTTATCTCTTTGTCAACTGAATGACAATTCTGGCTGCTCTTCCATACACCACTTAGTTGTTTCTTCATCTCTTGTTAATGATGAAGAATACTGCACTGATTATTCAATTTATGTACCTCTATAATATATTAGGTATCTGCTTTTCAGCGCAATGAGGACTTTGAGAAAGGTCCTCTCTGAGGACTGAAACGGGTCTGTATGTGTGCTTTTTTACTCTAATACACTAGGTTTTTGGATTAACACAGAGTGCTGCCTCTTTTTTCCTTTGGAAATATGTTTATATATTGTCATGTCTCTGTCATAGCGTAGGATATTGTGTCCCAGATTAAGGCAAGAAACATAGTATTTCTCTACATGGGGTTTATTTACAAGGATTAAATAATACACGAACAGGCCCACCATCCCTTTAAGTCAAAACAAAATCATAAAACAAACGCCTACTCCCCTTTGGAGACTAACTACACATTCAGCGTCAACCCTTCAACCCCCCTGGATGGACAGCTAAGCTGGTTACCACCCCAAACAGGTACAATTATAGCTGAACATATACAGTTTATGAACACAGCAATAAAAGTGTTTCGCTTATCTGTTACTTCAGGCTTTGGTTACTGTATGTGTGTGTATCAGGCAATAAATAGGCTTTTGTGACCACCTCAATAAAAATATAAATGGAAAATGTACTTTACTTATATTTGGTGTACATATACATACACACACACACACACACACACACACACACACACACACACACACACACACACACACACACACACACACACACACACACACACACACACACACACATATATAAAGCTCAAACCCGTTATAGCGCAATCCGCTAAAACGCGGATCGCTTATAACGCGGTGTGAGCGTGGTGCCCGTTTTTTAAAAGATTTATTGCTGACGGACAGACACACACACACACAATACTCCCATGCACATCACATCCCATCCCCCTGCCTGTAAATCACCCCCAAGCCTGCACATCACCCCTGCCAGCCTGCATATCACCCCCCCCAGCCTGCACATAACATCCCCCAGCCTGCACATCACCCCCCCTGTCCATCACATCCCACCCCCCCGCCCCTCACATCACAATCCCTGCCTGCACATCACCCCCCCCCCAGCCTGCACATCACCCCCCCTGCACATCACATCCCACACACCCCCTGCCCATCAAATCCCCCCTGCCTGCACATCACCCCCTGCCCATCACATCCCCCCTGCCTGCATATCACCCCCCTGCACATCCCATACCCCCTGCCCATCACCTCCCCCTTCCTGCACATCACACACACACACCTTTCCCCCCTCCCTCCCTGTACCTCTGCTGGGGGGATGTGCAGGCAGAAGGGAGCTGGTTCCTGGCCGGGCACACATAGACAGCTGAAATCCCTGCACAGGCTGCATGAGATCCTCCCCCGCCCCCCCTCGCAGACTTGCACAGCACATAGTCTCCTGCACTGCATGGGTAAGTGCTGCTGTGGAGGGGCTGCTGCTGCGATGCCGGGCTCAGGGAGAGCTTGGAGAGAAGTACTAAATGGGAGGGCCTAACTATTTATAATGGCGTGCAATGGCGTACTTAAGTAAGCATCCGATGATGCGGCCACATTGAGTCTTTAGAACTTTATGAAAGTCTTCACTGAAGTCCAAGTTTCTGCTCTGCAAATATCCGCCCCTGAAGCTTGACTTCTATCTTCCCAAGAAGCCACCACAGGTCTAGTATAATGTGCCTTCATCCCTTTTAGGGGGCATTTTTCCTTGAATCTGACAGGCATCGGTAATTTCCAATATTAACCATCTTGCCAATGTAGGCTTTGAGGCCTACACCGTTTCTTGTGTTCTCCATACAAAATAAATATGTTTTAACTTTTTTCTAAAACTGTCAATTCTCTTGAGATACGTTTTCAGACATTTATCTTCTTTTGCATTAGATAGATTAGGATATAAGGAAGGTAGAACTATTTATTGATTTAAATGAAAGAAGGTTTTGACCTTCGGAGACAAATCTGGGGGATGCCTTAGAACTACCATGTCCTCATAAAATACCATATACAGGCATACCCCGGTTTAAGGACACTCACTTTAAGTACACTCGCGAGAAAGGACATATCGCCCGATAGGCAAACGGCAGCTCACGCATGCGCCTGTCAGCACGTCCTGAACATCAATACTGGCTCCCTACCTGTACCGAAGCTGTGCGCAAGCGGGGAGACTATAGAGCCTGTTACAAATGCGTTATTTACATCAGTTATACACGTATATAACGATTGCAGTACAGTACATGCATCGATAAGTGGGAAAAAGGGAGTGCTTCACTTTAAGTACATTTTCGCTTTACATACATGCTTAGTCCCATTGCGTACATTAATGCGGGGTATGCCTGTATTTTTCCCTTATAGAAAGAGCCTGTATTTCGCCAATTCCTTAGGCTGATGTTACTGCCACTAGCAAGATGGTTTTCAGTGTTTATAGCCTCATAGAGATGTCTTTAGAGGTTAAAAGTGTGCACTGATGTAAGAACCATAGTACTGTAAGAACCATAGGTACGTTCCAACTTTGTACAGGAGTCAAAATTATTGGTCTGATTTTCTGCACAACTTTAAAAAAATGGAATTGCCAATGGATGTCTGGCTATGGCTGTCCTCTGTCCTCTGTCCACACATTAAGTGAATTTGAAGCAAGACCATTGTCAAAACTTTGTTGCAGAAACAATGATATACAGAACAGAGAAGCAAATAGGATTACATTATTTCTCCATGCAGAAAGCACAAAACACTTCCAAAACCTGGTACAAGCTCTTGGTACAGGCACACTTTGCTGCTTGTAAAATGTCTTTCACTTTGGATGATAAAACTTGGGCCTTTAAATTCTTCCTTTCAACAACCAAGCTGTCAATCTGAGCCTCTTCACATCTAGATACAGCATTTGTCCCTGGGACACCAGATTCAGAATGGTTGGCAAGTGCGTAGGAGCTTATATGGACATTTACCAAGCTTCAAAGAACCAGGCCCTCCTTGACCAGAAAGGAATTATTGCAATGAAGTTGGCGTTTCTTTTCCTTGGAAATCAATGGAAATGGAAGGAACACGTAGGCCAATTAAAAGTTCCATACAGTAGCAGCATCGCGGTTTCCAGATTCAATGGTTGACCCTCTAGGAATCTTTAGCAAAAACATCTGTTTTCTGGTTGCTTCTGGCAGCCTTCAGATCTATACTGGGCTGGTCCCATCTCTGACCTATTTCTAGGAACATTAGAGGATGTTCTAATGGTCTAAGGATTCCCAATCTTGTGCCTGAAAAAATCTGGTTGATAATGTAAAGTTCCTGGAATGTAGATGGCTGAAATCTAATGTTTTTCTTCGCCTACTTGAGTCTGGTTTTTGCTGACAGCTTTATGTGCAAATCCAAGGAATTCTGTCTTCTGTTCCAGGAGATCAGAAATTCTTCCTGGAGTTCCCTCATATGAAGTCTGGCCCAGGGAATCACCTGTAAAGCAAAAAACAACACCCGGCGCTTAGGTGGAGAGGAGTGTGGCAACTCGACTAGAGAAAGGAATGAAGTGTGGATAGAATAAATGAATAATCACAACCCAATTACAGCGTCTCGACCTTAGATGAACCTCTCTCCTTGGTTCTTATAGACAATGTTGAAAGAAAACTCAGGGAGCACAAGCATCAGTTGATACATGAAAAAAAACACAATATAGTGCAATCCTGTCTGTACACAGGGATAAGTGGGGTGGAATACACTCACCAAAAAACACACTCACAAGGTAGCTATGATATACAAGCCTTGAGCCCCAAACTAGGGGATGGTGTCTTGGATGTAATTGATGTAATGGACTCTTCAGGTAACTTGCTAGTAGTGCTCCAGCAATTCCCCCCAATCATGCAAACAGAAACAAGAACAGGATAGTGTAGAAGGTTCAAAAATGTATTGATGCACAAGTGTTATACTTAGTAATGCACACTCACATTTTAACCTTCAAACAGAAGTTGTAACAACTCCTGACAAAGCTTTTTGCGAAACGCGTTGAGTTGGTGACCTGGGGATCGCGATTTGGAGGAGGACGCCAGCGAGACGGGGTCTGTGTGCACAACAGTCGCCGGTGTGTTCAGCATTCATCACCAGCAGAGAGTGAACCCAGCTTTTTTTCGTACATTGCCCTGTTTGAAGGTTGAAATGTGAGTGTGCAATACATTTATATGAAAACTATCCTCTGTGGAAAAAGATTAAAAATACATTGTCTTAGTACAAAAAAATCACATACACCTTACAATGGGCATAGAAAAAGCAACCTTTTGGGATTGTTGAACCAAAAATGGTGGTTTTGAAACCGTGTATTATTTCTCAAAAGCCTCAGTGCCAAAATATGTTTTAAATTACTAATTTTCCTATAAATGATGAGATTAACTGGCCAAAATAGACTTTAAAGTGTAATCCCATTGCAAAATCCGCCAATGTTTGGACAATATTTTATTAATTTTCATTCCAACTTGACTATACTTACTGTAATGATAAAAAAGGTAAAATTACAAAATGAATGAATAATGCCCATTGGAGAAATTGTCGTTATTTCCATCTCCCCTTCCACAATTATTTACAATCAGTGTATTTATATTTTACATCTATACTGTAATAAGGAATTCCAACTTTTAGCCCTGATAAATGCTCTTTAAATGAGATTCTTATCATATCCTTTACTGCTACATTTTACATTTAACATAGTGGCTTGTTCTTGAAAATCCATCATATTAGAGCAATTCCTTCAAAGGTGTAAAAACTGCCCAAATGGGATATAAGAAATTCACTTTTTGTGATGATTACTTTCTCGGATCCAAAAAATAAAAAGTACATGTGTAATTTTTATTATCTTGGATATAAATTTTGAGATTCAAGATTTCAATACATTCTGTACTACTAGAACATGTACATCTGAGATTAATGGCACTAGAGTTGAGGGATTCAACAAAAGCTGATAAAGACTGCTCATCACCTTCCCAATTAATAATAACATCATCAATGTATCACCTCCACAGAAGCAGCTGTGGCAGAGATACATAGAGATTACAGATTTGATTAAACTAAAAAAAAAACCATAAATAATTTGATTAGAAAAGCTGGGGTCAAAGCAAGTACCAATTGCCATCCCACATAGCTGTAAATAAAATTGACAGACAAAAATAAAATAAATAAATACTGTCAAATATAAATTGAATCTGAATTTCAGATAAACTGTCCTCATTAAAAAAAATTACTAACTGCATTCATTCCTTCAGAATGATCAATGCACGTACATAATGATTGTACATCAAGAGTTGCTAATCTAACATTCAATTTCTTCTCTATAATAAATCTACGATAGCTATGGTATCTTTAAGATAAACAGGTAATTTTGTAACCAAATGTTGTAGATATGAATGCACACAGCAAGATAAATTGGCTGTAGAGGACTGATCTCCGAAATGATCAGACGACTTGCATGACACAAGAGATCCTTATAGATTTTTGTAAGATCGTACATAATCAGTATAATTGGAAATGTAAATAAAAAAAACAATTTCAATTTTGTTAAAACATGTAAATGTGCACCATCCAAAAGCTATTTCAATTTACATTGATATTTTATTATGGTATCTTTTGTTAGAGCAAGATAGTATTCTGAATCTGATAGGACATACTCAGGAAATGCAATTGTCTCTTTCCTGAACCACAATCCCTCCACCTTTATCCACTGCTCGAATACTAATCTACTGAACAGATCCAAATATTGGCCCTTGGCCATCTGAGAATATTTTTTTTTATTTTGGCTTGAATTGAGAATGAATACATGATATACTGTATATTCAAAGCCACCATAACAGAATCATTATCATTCAGTCATTGGCAAGACCTAAACCGGTCAACCTTGCACTTCAGTGCTCAATTCAAGATGGACAAGAGATATATCTAATGCCTGTAACCTACTAGTAGCTTTACAATTCTGAGAAATAGTAATAAAAAATATTTTGAGCATGACCTTATGAATACATTTTTGAAGATGAATGTAAACGTCAACATTTATAGACACATACGAGGGCGAAAAAGGGCACACCTTTTTCAGGACAAACAGATTATTCAAATTTAAACAAAAAGAGAGATTGAAAATCCTGCTTTTTCTTAGGATCTTTGTTGTTGGATCCTCTTTTTTATTCAAGGATTTGACCCCACCTCTCTATCCTCTTCTAGAGCCAATATTTTTGTTTGTTTTATAATCTGTGTCATGTTGTATTGAAGGGGAGGATTCTGATACATGTTTCACATTACATGTGCTTCATCAATCGCCTGGATTGAAGTAGACATGTGCCCAAAAACTGTTGTGCCTTTTTTTGAGGGAAACTAAAATACAGTAGCCCTTCTAAAATTTTACTCAGACTAGACAAGATTTACTTTCCTATGACCTGATAAGAAAATATTTTCTTGCAGTGTATCTAGAATAAAACTTAGAAACTAAACCCGCTGTTTTGGTATTAAACAGTTCTTTTGAAATTATATGATCCATATGTGCTGTTTTAATACATAAATCACTCTCTCTAAATGGCTTGCTAAATCGATTGAAGAAGAAGCCAGGCACCAGTCATCTTGGTATGATATGACTACAGTATGTTGAAAAACAGTAGGCTCTAAACAATTTTATGAGCGCTAAAAAAGTGTGAGTAGAACACAATATATTAATTTGTTAATTGAATTTAGTATTAGGAAGAACTTCTAAGGTATGACAATAATTATTTCCAGTCTTAATGAGGTAGTTAAAACTAAGCGTTGTGAATGTTCTGGAAGCAGCAGTGGGGCCAAAGGGCAGAGCTTGGACTGAAAATGCTCCCATTGATTGTGAAGGTTTATACAAAATCGGGGGAAATATGATGCTTGATACAGATGGGTACATGCAGATAGGCATCTTTTAAATCTAGAGTTGCCATGAAATCTCCTGGGTATTAAAACATTGATTTCTGATTTTATTGTCTCTATTTTGAACTCACTATTTTTAAACTGATTTAGCGACGGTATTTACAAAATGTGTCTGGAGATTTCATCAATAGAAAAATGGGAGAATAAACCCTTTGCTCTTCCTTTTTGGCACTCTAATGATAAAATTTTCTTACAAAAAATGAATTAGGCCCGGCAGAGTAGCTCTTTTTTTGATCTTTTTGTTTTTCTGTAAAAAATCTTTCTTGGAGCCGAACTCTCAAAATCTGTTGCACAACTGGAGCAAACAACCTCTAGTATCCATCTGTCGGACATTGTCTGTTTCCATTGCTGCGTGAATAATAAACATCTTTCTCCTACTGGGTGGTTGACTATTCTGGCGTCAGAATTCTTTATTTCTGTATTTTAGGGTGAAAGAAACTCTTCTGCCCCTTAAGAATTTTTAGTGTCTAGATCTTGGCCATGATACTCTTTCTCCTCCTAGGAAATCTTGAACCTGACCTGAAAGGCACATAGCCTTGGGTTCATAAGGAAGCCCAAAATGAAGGTCTATACATTCTCTTTTGAGTTAAGGATTTACTTCTGTCATCTGATGATTTCTCAATAATCCTTTCTAGCTCATTCCCAAATAGGAAATTCCTGACAAATGGTACTGATTGTATCCTATTCTTTGATGCTGTGTCAGCAATCCATGATTTAAGCCACAAGGCTCTTGTATTGTATTGTATTGTATGTCTTTATTTATATAGCGCCATTAATGTACATAGCGCTTCACAGTAGTAATACATGGGGTAATCAAATAAATAACAGATAATATAAATAACAGATCATGGGAATAAGTGCTTTAGACATAAAAGTAACATTTCGGAAGAGGAGTCCCTGCCCCGAGGAGCTTACAGTCTAATTGGTAGGTAGAACGTACAGAGACAGTAGGAGGGAGTTCTGGTAAGTGCGTCTGCAGGGGGCCAAGCTTTATGTATCGTGTTCAGAATATCCACAGTGCTATTCATATGCTTCTTTAAGCAAGTGTGTCTTAAGGTGGGTCTTAAAGGTGGAACTGTATTTGCTGAAGATCTTGCTAGCAGTATAACAATTTCATAAGAGGCGTCTATGAGGATTCGGCACCATCAGTGCCCACATTGATGTCACAACGTCCATCTTCTTCCCTGGTAGCCATTTACACTGAAGCTGCAAAGGCCATATTGGTTACTAGCATCCTACCTATAAAAAGGCAGCACATACTCTAGGATGTTGCCAGAGCATAGTTCCTATTTGTTCCTGTTTGGCTCCTGTTTTCCTGTTGATCTTCTCCCTGCCTTGTTTCCAGCGTGTGACCCCGATCTTGCAACTTTGCCACCTGCCTCAACCATTGCCTATTATCCTGACCTTGCTCCTTTGCCATCTGCTTTGAACCAAGCTTGTGACCTCGAATATTCTATGCTCGATTCAGGACTATCTCTCGGTTCAGGTCGGTGATCTATATCCTACCTCAGCCTTCCGGGTCACTTCCTGTTTAGAGGCGAGCATCGTTACAGCATCACATAAAAAATGTACATGTAACACGGTTCCCCCCCCCCAATCTCACATAGGGACCAGTGCTGGGGAGATAGGCGTATTACCAGGTGTGTGGTGCTATACCTGTAGGCTGAAGGAGTATGGAGTTGTCTGCTAGTTGGTAATGAGACAGGAACAGGACAGGCTTGGACAGATCTCTGGGTTCTTCTTGTGGTTGGTTTCAGCGCCTCCAGCTGTGATGAGACCCATGATGTATGGGTGTCAGTACCCACCACTGCATTCCTTAACCCTCCTGCCCAGGAACTGACACCAGGCAGGGGTATAGTTGAACAGGGTTTTATTGCATAGCATAGCTGCAGCAGCTCTTCATATCACAGCTTGGTATCTGAAGTCCCAGGTGCTACCCCGATAGTGTGGGGCTCTGGTCTTGATGGTCTCTATGCCGTCCGGCCTAGAGTGGGCATGCTTTCCCCCAATGGGGAAGACTGACAGCCTCCCTCTCACCTTGGAGACCAGGATCAGACTCCTTAACTTTTAGCTACTCCCCTTGTAAAATTCTGGAAGGGGTAGTGGGCTCATGGACTGTACCCACCTCCATGGGGCTGTACACAGGCCACGAGTCACCGCCTTCCTACCTTCACTTTCAAGGGAAGCAGAAGGGGGGTCACTGGCCTATAGATTAACCCACTACTGCCTGGAACTTAACAGGACTTACATAGCAGATATACTATGTGGGGAAAGAAAGGTACAATGGGACATACCCTGTTATATACAGTATAGCTATTTTAATAAAGGATGATTTCTTGATACACCTATCATAAGATTATTGTCTTAATCTGCCACCCAGTCTCTAAGAGCTATGGAGATTCAAGCTGCCACAACCGCAGACCTCTGCACTTATCCTGCAGAGGAAAAATGTATTTATTTATAAAATGTTTTACCAGGAAGTAATACATTGAGAATTACCTCTCATTTTCAAGTATGTCTTGGGCACAGAGTCATAATGTCAAATACATGGTTACAAATACAGTGTTACATTAAGTGAGCAAGGTTTTACATGTAGCCAAGCTCCCCGCTCACCTCCGTGACAGGTGTGGGAGGGTTGCGTGGCGATCGTGTTGCCAGAGCTCTGTGGTGGGCCGCCGGTGCAGGGCGCTGCCATTTTGGAATGCTCACGCATGCGCGATGGCAGCTGTGCGCATGCGCACTGTAAGTTAGTGCGGCGGCCATTACAAGCGGCTCCGCACAGGACTACATGTCCCAGCAGCCACAGGGGCTGCTTAAAATGCCAAAGCCAATAAGGCGCATGGATCCACGCTGAGGTAGAGAGGAGTTTGGCGCGAACAATGGACCTCGCCAGTCGGGAGCAGGACGGCAAGGAGTGAGATAATCTCCAGGGAGCAGTGCTCCTCTGGACTAGGCCAGATCTCGCCTAGGTCCCAGCTAGGCCCTGACTCACTGCAGCTTGCTGTGCTGTAGGGAAGGCCCCAGATAGGGATGCTTCCCCAATAGCTGATAGTGTTAGTACACCGGTGACTGATGCCACGCGGTGTGTGCGGCTTGTGGTCTGTGACCAGACCACAGACACACCATAAGAGACATTAAGGCGCACCCTCCAGATGGAGCTCTGTCAAGAGGCAGACGCGTCCGGACAGGAGAGTATCCAGTAGATCGCGTCGTGGGATCACGTTGCAGTTCTGCGGATCCACCATCTAAGACCAGGCAGCTACCCAATGTGCACCAAAGGCCACACACAGGGGGTAGAGCTATTCCACACACTCTTTTGGTGGGCCAGACTCTGTGGACACCGGAGTGGTTAGATGCCCAGAGCACCCTCAATATTTTGGGGGTTCCACCAGGGTGGTGTATATTGTGTGGGTATTGCATTGTGGGGGCCTTGTATTATTATTGTATTATATAGTTATATGTGTGTCAGTAAATATAAGTTATTCACTGACTGTGTTGGTTTCTATGAGGGGTTGCAGCGCTAGGATCCCTCCTAGGTGGAGGCGCTGCATCCAAAGAAAATGCAATCACCCCAGGCTCCCAGTGGCGGAGGATTGGGCCTCCTGTACGCTAAACAGGTACTCAGCACACATAGTTCCCTTAGTCAAGGGGAAAGGGGGCTACATACATGATATACTGTACAAGACATTCCATGCACAGAAAGAGATAATATGTTATAGGTGTATATGTAACAGTTACAGACCAGATTAAAATGTGAGACAGCTTTAGTTTTGAAAGAACATAGACTGGTGGCGGCTGTGAGAGTCTTCGGTAGATTGTTCCAGTTGTGGGGTGCATGGTAAGAGAAGGAAGAGTGGACAGATACTTTGTTGAACCTTGGAACCATGGTTCCAAGAAAAATGCCTTCTTTGAAGTGCTCTCCATTTTTCTTTTAATACTATCCCTTCAATAGTGCGTGTTTTTTTAAATCTAAATCCTTACCACAGGAGTACCCACTTTAGGAGCAGATTCATCCTCTAAACGGAAAGCACAGACTTGACTACATTTTTTAGAAAAAAGGAACACTCCATTCCTTTTGTATTGTATTGTATTATATGTCTTTATTTATATAGCGCCATTAATGTACATAGCGCTTCACAGTAGTAATACATGGGGTAATCAAATAAATAACAGATAATATAAATAACAGATCATGGGAATAAGTGCTTCAGACATAAATGTAACATTAAGGAAGAGGAGTCCCTGCCCCGAGGAGCTTACAGTCTAATTGTTAGGTAGGGAGAACGTACAGAGACAGTAGGAGGGAGTTCTGGTAAGTGCGTCTGCAGGGGGCCAGGCTTTATGTATCATGTGTTCAGAATATCCACAGTGCTATTCATATGCTTCTTTAAGCAAGTGTGTCTTAAGGTGCGTCTTAAAGGTGGATAGAGAGGGTGTTAGTCGGGTACTGAGGGGAAGGGCATTCCAGAGGTGTGGGGCAGTCAGTGAAAAAGGTTTAAGGCGGGAGAGGGCTTTAGATACAAAGGGGGTAGAAAGAAGACATCCTTGAGCAGAACGCAAGAGTCGGGATGGTGCATAGCGAGAAATTAGGGCTGAAATGTAAGGAGGGGCAGAAGAGTGTAGAGCTCTAAAAGTGAGTAGAAGAATGGAGTGTGAGATGCGGGATTTGATCGGAAGCCAGGAGAGGGATTTCATGAGGGGAGATGCTGAGACAGATCTAGGAAAGAGTAGAGTGATTCTGGCAGCAGCATTTAGGATAGATTGTAGGGGAGACAGGTGAGAGGCAGGAAGGCCGGACAGCAGGAGGTTACAGTAATCAAGACGGGAGAGAATGAGGGCCTGAGTTAGAGTTTTAGCAGTCGAGCAACAGAGGAAAGGGCGTATCTTTGTTATATTTCGGAGGAAAAAGCGACAAGTTTTAGAAATGTTTTGAATGTGAGGGCCGAATGTGAGAGAGGAGTCGAGTGTGACCCCTAGGCAGCGTGCTTGGGCTACTGGGTGAATGATCGTAGTTCCAACAGTAATGTGGAAGGAGGTAGTAGGGCCATGTTTGGTGGAAGTATGAGGAGCTCTGTTTTAGCCATGTTGAGTTTAAGGCGGCGGAGGGCCATCCAGGATGATATAGCAGAGAGACATTCAGAAGCTTTGGTTTGTACAGCAGGTGTAAGGTCGGGTGTTGAAAAGTATATTTGTGTGTCGTCAGCATAGAGGTGATATTTAAACCCAAAAGATGTTATTAGGTCACCAAGAGAGAGAGTATGTAAAGAGAAAAGAGAAGAGGTCCCAGGACAGAGCCCTGGGGTACCCCCACAGAGAGATCAATAGAGTAGGAGGAGGTGTTAGCAAAAGAGACACTGAAAGTACGATGGGAGAGGTAGGATGAGATCCAGGAGAGAGCTGTGTTCCGAATACCAAGAGTATGGAGAATATGAAGGAGAAGAGGGTGGTCCACGGTGTCAAATGCTGCAGAGAGGTCGAGTAATATGAGCAGAGTGTAATGACCTCTGTCTTTGGCAGCATGGAGGTCGTCAGTTATTTTAGTGAGGGCTGTTTCCGCAAAAGGCAGGAGGGAGAAAGGTCGATAGTTAGAAAGACAGGTAGGGTCAAGCTTGCTGTTTTTGAGTAATGGTATGACTGTTGCATGTTTGAAGGAGGATGGAAAGGTTCCAGAGCAGAGGGAGGAGTTAAAAATGTGTGTGAGCATAGGGATTATAGTAGGAGCAAGAGGTTTTAGGAGATGGAGGGAATGGGATCAAGAGGGCAAGTGGTAGAGGGAGAAGAGGAGATCAGCAGTGACACATCCTCCTCCGAGATAGCGGAAAAAGAGTCAAGGAAGGCAGGAGGAGAGTTAGGAAGAGGTGTAGGATGGGAGGAAGAAACAGATGGGATGTTCTGACGTATGGATTCCACCTTTTCCTTAAAATAGTCAGCAAAGTCCTGAGCGGAGATGGAGGAAGGAGAGGCAGCTGAGGGTGGTTTGAGTAGAGTATCAAAGACAGAGAACAGTCGTAGTGGGTTAGACTTGTGCATGTTGATTAGTGCAGAAAAGTAGTCTTGTTTAGCTTGCGAGAGGGCAGAGTTGAAACAGGATAGCATAAATTTATAGTGAAGGAAGTCTGCGAGAGTGTGAGACTTCCTCCAGAGGCGTTAAGAGGAACGAGTGGAGGAACGCAGCATGCGCGTTTGGGAATTTAGCCAGGGTCTAGGGTTAGAAGGGCGAGTGCGGCAAAGAAAAAGCGGGGCATGTAGATCAAGAGAGGAGGACAAGGCAGAGTTGTAGTTCCTGACCAGGTCTTCAGGGTCTTTAGCAGAGCTGAGAGAGGAGAGGGAGGAGCGTAAAGTGGACTCAAAGTCAGGTAAGTGAATAGAGCGCAGGTTTCTGCAGAACCGGGGGGTAGATGGAGGTGGAGAAGGAGAGAAGCGAGATAGAGAGAATGAGATGAGATGATGGTCAGAGAGAGGAAAAAGGGAAATGGAGAAATCGGAGAGAGAGAAGTTTTAGTGAAAACCAGGTCTAAGTAGTGGCCATCCTTGTGGGTGCTGGCTGCAGTCCACTGTTGAAGGCCAACAGAACAGGTTAGAGAGAGAAAGCGGGAAGCCCAAGGGAGAGAGGGGTCATCAATGTGGCAATTGAAGTCCCCAAGGAGAAGAATAAGGGAGTCTGAGGAGAGAAAGAAAGAGAGCCAAGATTCAAAGTGAGAGAGAAAGGCAGAAAGGGGATGAGTAGAGGTAGGTGGGCGATAGATGACTGCCACATGGACAGGGAGAGGAGAGAAGGTCTGGACAGTGTGAGCCTCAAAGGAGGGAAAAGCAAGAGATGGAGGAATAGGAAGGGTCCGGTAACGGCAGAGAGAGGAGAGCAGGAGCCCCACGCCTCCACCCCTGCCATCAGTGCGCAGAGTGTGGGAGAAGGAAAGGCCACAATAGGAGAGGGCAGCTTCCAGAGCAGTGTCAGACTGAGTGAGCCAGGTCTCAGTTATAGCAAATAGGAGAAGAGAGTGAGAGAGAAAAAAGTCATGTACAGAGAGGTACTTGTTAGAAAGGGAGCGAGCATTCCAAAGGGCACAGGAGAAAGGGAGAGAGGAGGGAGGGTGGCAGGGGGTGGGTATGAGGTTGGAGGGGTTGACACCAGAAGGAGTAGAGGTTGCAATTGGCAGGCGAGGACGAGCGCATGTAGGAATAAGGCAGGGACCAAGATTGGGAGAGATATCCCCAGAAGCAAGGAGGAGAAGCATGGATAGAAAGAGGATGTGTGAGGATGATTTGTAAGGGTGTGTTTTAGTGCAGGGGATATAGCTGTGTGATGTCAGAGGGCGCAGGTAAGAAAGGAGTTCATGTGAACAGAGAAGTGGGGAAGGAAGGAGAGATGGAGATATATGAATAGCGTTAGAGACATAATGAGGCTGGTAAAAAGAAGTGCATAATTTGAGAAGAAGTGAAGTCACAGCAAATATAAATGGTAGCCTCATGAACTGGAAAGAATCTTCATTTTTTTTTGTGTTAAGCAAAAACCATACGATCCTGTTTCTTTAAAACTTCTTTGTAATCTTCTATTTCCATTACATACCTCATAGCTTTAATAAGCTTGTATATCAGAAGTTGAAAAGGTATTTGGCTCATCTTTTAATTCCCCTTCTTCTTCTGATTTATTTATCAAATATTTTACCAGGAAAAGTTTCATTGAGAGTTACCTCCATTTTTAAGTATGTCCTGGGCACAAAGTTAACATTACAATTTACAGTTAAAAACATGTTTAGACTAGGAAGCAGCCAAAGTCTAAAGGAAGTGGATTTGAGGGAGTCAAATCTATTATGTATAATATTTTAATGTTAAAATTAACATTTTGGTAGTTATTGGTTAGGGTGAGTGGGGTGAGTGGGGGGGTAGAAAGCGGAAAGGTTTGCCAAGGGCACTGAATACCCTTGCACTGGCGCTACAGTCATATGATTTGATGCTGCAAACTGTGAAATAAAGTTAAAGCACCATATCAATCAAAATCCTATGTATTTAAAAAAAAAAAATATATATACAGCTAAACCCCGTTATAACGCGCCTCGTTATACCGCGATTCGATTATAACGCGGTTTTCCCGTGGCTCCCGTTTAAAAAAAAAAAAAAAAAATTTTGCACACTGCACACACTGCACACACTGCACACACTGCACACACTCACTGCACACACACTGCTCATTGCTCACACTGCCACACTGCACACACACTGCACACTGCACACACACTGCACACTGCGCACACACTGCTCATTGCTCACACTGCACACACTGACACACTGCACACACACTGCTCATTGCTCACACTGCACACACTGACACACTGCACACACACTGCACACACACTGCTCATTGCTCACACTGCACACACTGACACACTGCACACACTGCACACTGCACACACACTGCTCATTGCTCATACTGCACACACTGACACACTGCACACACACTGTACACTGCACACACACTCCTCATTGCTCACACTGCACACACTGACACACTGCACACACACTACACACTGCTCATTGCTCACACTGCACACACTGACACACTGCACACACACTGCACACTGCACACACACTGCTCATTGCTCACACTGCACACACTGACACACTGCACACACACTGCTCATTGCTCACACTGCACACACTGACACACTGCACACACACTGTACACTGCACACACACTCCTCATTGCTCACACTGCACACACTGACACACTGCACACACACTGCACACACACTGCACACTGCACACAATTATTATATAGAAATAAACAGACAACTGCACTTTAACAGATGTATTTTGCCTGTACAACGTCTTGTGACTTTTGTTTGACAAAGTTAAGGGGGTGGGAAGTCATTGTGCTGTGGGGGGGTGGGGGGGTGGCGGGGCCCTGCGCTGCGGCTACGGCGGGCCCTGTACTGCGGCGGGGGGGGGGGGGTTAGCGGTCTGTGTGTGTGAGTGTGAGTGCCTGTCTGTGTGTGTGTGTGTGTGTGTGTGTGAGTGCGTGAGTGCCTGCATGTGTGTGCGCGCGTGTGTGTGTATGAGTGCGTGAGTGCCTGTGTGTGTGTGTGTGTGTGTGTATGTGTGTATGTGTGTATGTATGAGTGCTCCAGCCCAAGTCCGTGGAGAGAGGGGGGGGGGGAGAGTAGCGGGTCCCTCCTGCAGCCAGTGGAGGGAGTGGGGGGAGAGTAGCAGCTCCCTCCTGCAGTCCGGGGAGGGGGGGGAGAGTAGCAGCTCCCTCCTGCAGTCCGGGGAGGGGGGGGGAGAGTAGCGGGTCCCTCCTGCAGCCCGTGGAGGGAGGGGGGGGGAGAGTAGCAGCTCCCTCCTGCAGTCCGTGGAGGGAGGGGGGGGAGAGTAGCGGGTCCCTCCGCTCAAGCCATGCCCCCCCTCCCTGTCAAACCTCCCACCTCCCGCTCACCTCCCGCTCCGGCTCTTACACTTACTTACACACACACTCAGACACTTACACACACTCACAGACACTCACACACACTTACAGACACTCACAGACACTCACACACACTTACACACACTTACGCACACTCACGCACACTTACACACACTTACACACACTCACACTCACAGACACTCACACACACTTACACACACTTACACACACTTAGACACTCACAGACACTCACACACACTTACACACACTCACACACACTCACAGACACTCACACACACTCACACACACTTACACACACTTACACACACTTACACACACTTAGACACTCACAGACACTCACAGACACTCACACACACTTACACACACTTACACACACTTACACACACTTAGACACTCACAGACACTCACAGACACTCAGACACTCACACACACTCACAGACACTCACACACACTCACACACACTTACAGACACTCACAGACACTCACACACACTTACGCACACTCACGCACACTTACGCACACTTACACACACTCACACACACTCACAGACACTCACAGACACTCACACACACTCACACACACCCACGCACACTTACGCACACTCACGCACACTCACACACACTCACACAATCTCACAGACACTCACACACACTCACACACACTCACACACACTTACACACACTTACACACACTTAGACACTCACAGACACTCGCACACACTCACACACACTCACACACACTTACACACACACACTCAGACACTTACACACACTCACACCCACATACACACACCCATATACACACACACACTTTCTCTCCCATATATACATACACACACACACTCTCTCACTCTACACAGACGGGGGGTGGGGTCGGAGCAGAGGAAAGGCCGCGACCAGCACCACCACCCGCTCCCCCCCCCCTCCTCCCGCGCAGGCAGCGGGAGCACCGGGGACAGCGGTGGGGAGAAGAAACCCCTCGCTACCACCTCCATGCAGGCAGCGGGAGCACCGGGCACGTGGAAGGGATCTGAGGTAAGCGGCGACCTGAGGGACATCCCCGCTCCCATCTCCTGCCCCGCGGCCTGTCCCGCGGTGACAGGGGGAAGCGGGGACAGGAGGGACATCCCCGCTCCCATCTCCTGCCCCGCGGCCTGTCCCGCGGTGACAGGAGGAAGTGGGGAGCGGAGGGACATGCCCGCTCCCATCTCCTGTCCCGCGGGATGAATATGCGCTAAAGCGGCGGCCATTTTTTTTTCTCGCGACCCCGTTAGTAACGCGGTGGTCTCGGGGTGGACCCCGAGAACCGCGTTATAACGGGGTTTAGCTGTATATAGTATAATACTATCTGCTATTTTTTTCCACTCTTTATGCCATTTTTAATGATTTAAATGTGTTAAGCTACTTTGACTTGCTTAGCAACGACTTAGGAAGTTGCAGGACACCAATTCCTATATTGAAACAGGCAGCCTTGGAAAGGAGGATCACCGATCGGTCAAAAGAGAGCTGCATTTATTAAAACAAAAAATCGGCACGAGGAAATGTCCCTTTAAACGCCAGTGTAACTTGCACCACCAGTTTCATATACAACTGTACAAGCCATATTTACGGAATAGGTCACATGACATCTACAAAGGATTGGTAATGAATACGAAAATAAAACAGAATGTATTTGAATCCATTTCATTCTAGCTTTTTTCAAACTTTGTTTATATGCTGTCATACTACTATACATTTTTTTTATGTGCTTTGAGTTCAAGGCTTTATCTTCTGATTTTTTTATGTTTTGCTATGTAATATGATAAATTGCCAATGTAACATTTAGCATTTTGCTGCCCGAAACAGCACTAACTTTAAATGTATTTTTATTTTAGCATTTGTGCTACAATTACTAAGCAAGCTTTAACTTTTTGACATGCAGTATGTAATATTCGTTTCTAGCACTTGTTTTGTTTTCATCAAACAACTCAGAGCTTAGATTTTGTTTTGATTTTTTAATAATTAAGTATTTAATAAACAATTACAGCAAGTAAGGTTTAGCATTTTGATTATGCGTATGAGCGAAATAGCACTAATTGATTTTTCTTTTTCGTTCATCTTGTGTTTAACTATTTGACACTGACAACAAGTGCCATACAGTGTGTACTATTAGTACATAACACTTGTTTTGCTTTTAGCACATGGAAAGCGACCTAGATATCAGCTTTTTTTTAGGGATTAAGTAACTATTTAATGTTAATATTAAAAAATAACAAGCAGGATTTATCTTTTTTTTGTGCCGACATTGAGTACAACTTTTTTGGTTTTCAATTATCTTTCTCTCAGTACTACGACCCATTGGGTTCTATGACTCAAGAAAGTGGTCTACGCTGTTTCATTTGTGGTAAATAAATATTGCTTTCATTCTTTTCAACCCAATATTTCACCTCTTTTTTGGTAAGGATATGGCAACCGGTTTCATATTACAGTACATATCTGGTGACAATGGCCAAAACTAAAACCCCTATGGTTCAAGATTATTCGAATAATTAAAGATTTTGTGAATATTGTCATTTCTCAATGGGGGGGGGGGTAGACAAACAAAAAAGGGGGGGGGGTCCCCCTTAGTTCATCTCCTCGTTCCGGTTTTTCACCTTATCCCATTATCTCAGGCCCTGGGGGCCTATCCATGGATCCCATGTGTTCCAGAACTGCAGCATTTTTTTGTGTAACATGGCAGTTAGTTTTTCCATTGACGTTACCTCGTCCACCCGTGTTATGACCGTGTTTCTTGCAGGAGCTTTGACCTGCTTCCAGGCTGCTGCTTTTGAGCATCTGGCCGCCGTCAATATTGCAGAGACTAGTCTACTCATAGGAGGGGGTAGGTTGTCGAACGGTTTACTCAGCACCAGGGACAATGGATCCAGAGGGAGAGGGATCCCCGTTGTCTCATAGAGCAGCATCTGAATCTTTACCCAGAACCTCTGAATCTCCGGACACGACCACCAAATATGAGCCATGTCTCCCTTTTGACCACATCCTCTCCAGCACAAGTCTGATGTGCCGGGGAAGATCTGGCTCAGTCTAGCCGGGGTCAGGTACCACTGAAATAAAATTTTATAGATATTTTCTTTTGTTACTGTACAGATTGAGGTTTTAGCCGCCATCTCCCAGATATCCTCCCAGTCCTTTGTCAATTTGTATGTTTAGGTCCGCAGACCATTTTTGCATGTAGTGGTGGGTCGGGGATTCTTCTGCTGACTCTATCCCCCTATAAATCTCAGAGATTATGCCTCATTGATACCTGTCTATACTGCATAGTGTTTCGAATCTGGTGGGTGGGGGAAATTTGGAGTTCTGAGCGAGAGACATCAGAAAATGTCTAATTTGTAGGTATTTGAATAGATGGAGGTGTTGTGATTGGTACTTGTCTCGTACTTCTTTGAAGGTTAAGATCTCTCCATTTTTCAGCAGATCGGCCACCAGACTTATTACAAGACCCTGAAATTGGTCAAATTGCTGTTTGGAGCACCCGGGCGGGAAGTTCGGGTTGCCAAAGATGGGGGTGATTTGTGTCGGGGTGTTTAGCAGGCCATATTTCCCTTTGCTTTTTGTCCAATTATTCCACGTGCATCTCATTGCTCCTAGCTCAAACCTCCTCTGTCCTCCCTCTTTTCCTCCTTGGGACCACATGAGGACCTGAAGTGTGGATGGGGCTGCGTAATGTGATTCTATCTCGAGCCAGCGGGCCGATGCCGGGTCGCAATTCCAAACTACAGCTTGCTTCAGCTGGGCTTCGAGATAGTACCTGACCACATCGGGGACCCCCAGACCGCCTCTTGATTTTGGTGATAGCATGACCGATCTAGGGACCCTCGGTCTCTTATCATTCCAAATAAATTGGAACATTAGAGCCTGTATATTTTTCATGGCTGATAGTGGGACAACAACGAGGAGTGTTTGAAAGAAGTACAGCAGCCTTGGGAGAATATTTATTTTGAGGGAGACTATTCTCCCGAACCATGATATTTGGAGTTTTTTCCAAGACTCTAAGTCTTTTTTAATCTGGTCAAATAGTGGGGGATAATTGTGTTGATAGAGGGATCCGTGGGAGCTCGAGATTCTTATACCGAGGTATTTGATATATGTGGTGCTCCACTTATATTTATAATTGGATTGCAATAGCTTCAACGTTGTCTCTGGAAGGGATATGTTCAGCGCTTTTTTTTATAGTCAGACACAGCACCAAACTGGTGGAGTACCTTTTGCAGGTTAGGTAGGGAGATGTGGGTCAACGAGGGTCAGGATCACATCGTCCGCGAATAGGGAGATTTTGTATTCTTTTTCAGAGATCGAAATCCCCTTAATGCTCTTTTCTTCTCTAATTTTGTTTGCCAAGGGTTCAATTGTTAGGGCAAATAGGAGTGGGGATAGTGGGCAGACCTGTCTGGTCCCATTTCTGATAGTAATTGATTCTGATAGGCCTCCTGAGATTTTTACATGTACTGTGGGATTTTGGTAGAGGGCTCTAACACCCTCCAAATAGGGACCACTAAACCCAAACTTCAGCATTGTTTGATCTAGGAAGGACCATTTGATCCTGTTGAACGCTTTTTCTGTGTCGAGGCTCAGTATCATTGCTTTGGTACCTGTGAGATGCATGTGGTCAATGATGTCCACTATTTTGTGGGTGTTGTCGGAGGCCTGTCTTCCAGACACAAAACCTACTTGATCTGTATTAATGAGTCGGGGGAGAATTTTGTTGAGCCTGTTTGCCAATATCTTGCTGTAAATGTTGAGATCTGAGTTCAGTAGGGATATTGACCTATAGTTCCCACAGAGAAGTGGATCTCTACCCTCTTTGTGGATTCCTTCACTACAAATTTATGCTATCCTTTTTCAACTCTGCCCTCTCTCAGGCTAAACAAACCCACTTTTCTTCACTAATCAACACGCACATGTCTAACCCACACCGACACTTCTCTGTTTTTGACTCTCTACTCAGACCATCCTCACCTGCCTTTTCTTCTTCCTCCATCTTGCCTCAGGACTGCTGACTATTTTAAGGAAAAGGTGGAATCCATACATCAGAAAATCCTCGCTGTTTCCTCCTCCCATTCTACACCGCTTACTAACTCTCCTCCTGCCTTCCTTGACTCTTTTTCCACTGCCACAGGAAGAGGTGTCACTGCTGATCTCCTCTTCTCCCTCTACCACTTGCCCTCTTGACCCCATTCCCTCCCAACTTCTAAAACCTCTCTCTCTTCTATAATCCCTACACTCACACACATTTTTAACTCCTGCATCTACACTGGTACCTGTCCCTCCTCCTTCAAACATGCAACAATTATACCATTACTCAAAAACAGCAAGCTTGACCCTACCTGTCTTTCTAACTATCGACCTGTCTCCCTCCTGCCTTTTGCCTCTAAACTCCTTCAACATCTTGAATTCTCTCACTTACTCCACTTTCTCAACACCTATTGTCTCCTAGACCCCCTACAACCTGGCTTCCGCACTGCTCACTCGACTGAAATAGCCCTCACTAAAATAACTAATGACCTCCATAATGCCAAAGACAGATGTCATTACACTCTGCTCATATTAATCAACCTCTCTGCAGCATTTGACACTGTGGAGCACCCTCTTCTCCTTCACATTCTCCATACTCTTGGTATTCGTAACAAAGCTCTATCCTGGATCTCCTCTTACCTCTCCATCGAACTTTCAGTGTCTCTTCTGCTAACATTTCCTCCTCTATCGATCTCTCTGTGGGGGTACCCCAGGGCTCTGTCCTGAGACCTTTTCTCTTTTCTCTATACACACTTTCTGTAGGTGACCTAATCACAACTCTTGGGTTTAAATATCACCTCTATGTCGACGGCACACAAATTTACTTTTCACCACTGCCCTTAAACCTGCTGTACAGACCAAAGTTTAAGAATGTCTCTCTGCGATATCATCATGATGGCCCTCCGCCGACTAAAACTTAACATGGCAAAAACAGAACTCCTCATACTTCCTCCCAAACCTGGCCCTACTACCTCCTTTCACATTACTGTTGGAAGTACTAAAGTTTCACCCAGTAGCCCAAGCACGCTGCATAGGGTTCACACTCGACTCCTCTCTCAAATTCTCCTCTCACATTCAAAACGTTTCTAAAACCTGTCGCTAAAACTCTGACTCAGGCCCTCATTCTCTCCCGTCTTGATTACTGTAACCTTCTGCTGTTCGGCCTTCCTACCTCTCACCTGTCTCCACTACAATCTATCCTAAACACTGCTGCCATAATCACTCTACTCTTTCCTAAATATGTCTCAGCATCTCCCCTGCTGAAATCACTCTCCTGGCTTCCGATCAAATCCCGCATCTCGCACTCAATTTTCCTCCTCACTTTTAAAGCTTTACACTCTTCTGCCCCTCCTTACATCTCAGACCTAATTTCTCGCTATGCACTATCCCAACTCTTGCGTTCTGCTCAAGGATGTCTTCTCTCTATCCACTTTGTATCTAAAGCCCTCTCCCACCTTAAACCTTTCTCACTGACTGCCTCACACCTCTGGAATGCCCTTCCCCTCAATACCCAACTAGCACCCTCTCTATCCACCTTTAAGACCCACCTTGAGACACACTTGCTTAAAGAAGCATATGAGTATAACTGTGGCTAATACTATACACATGATACATAAAGCTTGGCCCCCTGCAGACGCACTTAGCCGAATGCCCTCCTACTGTCTCTGTACGTTCTTCCTACCTACCAATTAGATTGTAAGCTCTTCGGAGCAGGGACTCCTCTTCCAAAATGTTATTTTTATGTCTGAAGCACTTATTCCCATGGCCTGTTATTTGTTATTTATATGATTGTCACGTGTATTACTACTGTGAAGCGCTATGTACATTAATGGCGCTATATAAATAAAGACATACATACATACACTTAAACAGTGGATCTCGGGACATCCCAGTCATTAAGACCTCACTCATACCCTCTTACTTACAAACATACACACACCCTCACACATTATACTCACCCAGTTACTCAAAACACACTCCACATTTATCCCGGAAAGCACACTCACACACTTTCTTAATCATAAACACCACATTCACCCCTCCTTCGCTTACTTACAGAACATACCTTCCCATACTCCACAAAAAGCACTGTCTCCATCTCCCTCTCCCCACACAAATCCCTCACTATCTCGCCACCTTCCCATACACGCTGCTCAGCATCCTGCACTGTCTGGAGATGTAGATGCTTCTCTCTCCTCCGTGCCAGGCTATGAGAGGAGAGGCGGGTCCCTTTTTTCCCTTCTCAATTTGTGCCTGAATCTTTATTTCTTTATGTAAATTAAGTTATATGTTATGTATTGAATTATACATGTCTTGAAAATGAAATAAAGACTAATAAAAAAAAAATCCAGTGTGATAATAATAAATGTAAATAAGACAGAAAAAAACATCCTCACCATCTCCATGTATATAGTATCTACTACGTGGTCAGACAGTGAGCTCAACACTCAACACTGTTTGCCACACTGTGAAAATGTGTGTCACACTGTAAGGCAAGGTGACTTGGCAAGTCAGCGTATTCCCATTCTATACAATGTCTCTCACTCTTTCTTTCTCCCTCAGTACACAATCTTTGGACACTTTGTTGTAGTATTGTAAACCAGAGGTACGCAAACTTCTTGAGCTGCACCCCTCTGCCCGGGAGCCACAGCGTTAGCACCCCCCTCCTCCAATGACTCTGTGTCAAATGACGTTGCGGGTCATGTGACGCCACGTCACATGACCCCGCGGTGTCATTTGATGCAGCGTTGCCATAGTGACGCGTCGCTGAAGACCCGGCAGAGAGCAGGTAAGTGAGTTACAGAGGCCTCACGCCTCCCTCGGGACTTAATTTAAATACTGTGGGAAAGAGCGTGGGGCCTCTGTAACCGCCAGCGCCCCCCCTAAGAAATTCTTCCGCCCCCCACCTGGGGGACATGCCCCCCACTTTGCGCACTGCTGCTCTAAACAGTGTGGTGGAGTGAAGTAGTGTTTTATATTGGAGTAAACTGGGCACATATATACTGTATAATATCAAATTCTCTCTGAGTCAAGCAATATATTACTATGTTACTAGTGTGATTATCAGTTTCACACAACACTTGGTTCTTTGTGGCAAGTGGCCACAGTAGCCCTTTAAAAAAAAAAATACTTTTTGTCTAAGTGGTAAAACCACATTAGGCCTTATCCTACAAAGTGCCAAGTGTCAACTTCTCCACTAAATTAGACACTCCTTCACTCTCAAAAAAGTTGACCAGTTTATTAATGATAAACCTTTTTTCAATAATCCGACAATGGCTGTTTTGAGTCCTACTTCACTCAGAGCTCAATTCATAAGTCAAAATGACTGATGAAGATCTGAAATGACAGCATTAACAGCACTGAAGTGGGTGTAATTTTAGGATGTATCCAGTGGTTTTTATTAAGTTGTGAATTTCTCTCATATAAGGATGTGCAACATAGCTCCTTTCAAGAAATCTTATGCCATAACAGTGACTATATTGTTCATGTGTTATATACGTAGTACAACCTTTGGTATTGCAGCTGGAAGAATATTTAAGGGGAAAACCTAGTATATTGGGGTGACAATAGGAAAGAAGCAGAGTTGGCAATCATAAGTGACACATTGGGATTTAAAGAGTTGTTGTCTCTACTTATCTCCTCTGCCTAGTATAGGATTATAAGTGTTGTCATTATTATTATTATTATTATTATTATTATTATTATTATTATTATTATTATCATAAATTAATAAGACTCAAGATAAACAAATCTCTTCAAATTTGTCTGAAGTTTAATTGAATATGTATCCAAATTTTGAAGGAATGTTTAGTGGTTTACTGAATAAAGGGGCAGTACACCCAGCTGCAGTAAAGAGGTGTAATATAGGCAACGTTCTCAGATGATATCCTGGAATCCTATCTCTAGTAATACAATCCTGAGGTTATTGAAAACGTTAATCTTTGATTACTTAATTCTGTTAAGCACTTCTTTACAACTCTCCCAGATATGTATCATGGATCCTCTTCATCCTCTCCAACAGAGCTCAGGCGAATTTGGGAATAGATGGTGTAATCTATCTGGGGTATAATGCCATTTATACATTCTCTTATAGGAATTTTAAATTAAGAAACAAG
The DNA here is from genome assembly GCF_040206685.1 of Ascaphus truei. Classification (NCBI taxonomy): domain Eukaryota; kingdom Metazoa; phylum Chordata; class Amphibia; order Anura; family Ascaphidae; genus Ascaphus; species Ascaphus truei. The sequence goes on along the minus strand of NC_134484.1, from coordinate 109,418,442 downwards.
GAAAAGCAAGTAATATCCCATATCCTATTCCATTCCTCTAAAGGTAATTGTGCACCTAGTTCTTTCTCCCATGACTTTGAAAAGTTTGGCTAATTATTTGCGTCTGCCTCTATGAAAATGCTATGTAAAGCTGAGACATTACTGTATGTCCAAAAGAGTGAAGATAAAGGAAAATAATTTAGAAATGTTCAGTTTGTCTTAATATCAGCTGTTTCAATTTATAATTTCTTGCTGCCACCGTTCTGACTAGTCATTTACTGTATATTTGTCCTTCAAATAGTTAAATAGTTAGATTTTGTCCCCAAAAAGCAGGTTTTCTAGTCTATTGATTTTAGTTTGTTGCTATTGTATACCAAGGATGTAGTACAGTACAGTGTTTATTATCGGATGTTCAGTATGATGTTCTGGTCCGTGATCTTTATTAAGCGAACAAATTGTATCTACTGTAGATCTTTGTGTGCATAAAGTTCTTACTCAATCTATACCCATAAACTTGATGGTTTTGTGTGCACGTCTATCTAGTAAAATGGTATCTGTCCTGCTAAAAACTCTTTTGTGAAATTGGGATACCCAATCCACCTAACTATTCTGTCTGGCTAATGTAGACGCTTTGATTCTAGGGCCCTTGTGCTATAAAGTGCAATAGCAATGCTCTGGCTCTATTTCAATGAAAACCCCTTCCATGTGATATTGCTGGATCTGTGCAATCGTTCTTTATAGACGAATGCCTTATGCTACCCCGTGAGTTACTAATACTGCTTAGAATGTTTTTTTTTTTTGTTTTAGAATACAGTGAATAGTTTTATAGTCAATATACATATAGTACAGGAATGGAAAAATACCTATTTTATGACATGCCAAAAACCAGATGATGGTTCGGGCAAAGAATAAGTCCTTTATCCAACCTGATAAGGGGCTTATTCTTTGTTTGAAATGTTACCTTGTTTATGGCATGTAATACAAACATTTTTTGTACATACTTTAAGAGTGGTAAGAAATTATATTGTTATTCTAAAAATGTAATCCTGGTGTGGCGCAGGGCTAGTGTGAGCATAAAGCAGGATAGGGTGCAATGTTGCGGTTACGATGGGGATGGACGGGTCAGTCAGCACCACTTAGTATGGCGCGGAGGAGAGAAAGTAGACAGAGACATGTCTCATTTCTGCCAGTGCAGCTCTAACTTGTGGAGCAGAGGAGTGTGTATGTGTATGTGAGTTAGTGTGTGTAAGTGTGTCACAGGGTGTTTCACAGATACAGAACAAAAAAGAAAAAAGAAGAAATACCTGGGCGCTAACTCAGTGTTTTGTTGAAATGTAGAAACAAATACAATACCAGAAAGATACTACCTTCGCGGAGGTACGCAGGTTGCCCCCAGAGAATGAGTCTCTTCCTGAGGCTCAACCCCACCAGGATCAATCCAGGATCCTCAAAACATGCAAAAGAACAAACAATAGGGGAGCACACAATGAGCAATAGAAAATAGACAAAACAATGTTTGCATACATTAAATGGAGACTGGAATTCTCCCAGCTGTTAAAGTACCCAGAGTAGAGCTCAAAGGGATTTCACAGATACACACTGAAACACAGAGCCACCACAATGGTGGGGAAGGAGGAGGAAAGTGCCATGACAGTCATCCCCTCCACTTCTTTAGCAAACTCTGGTACCTATGTTTTTTATATACATTTGTTCACCCTTGACATAGTATTATTGGTAAAATAAACATTTTAATTGTTTTTATCCATCCAATCCATTACATGGTTAATTATCCAAATCTCTAAAAACTTTATTGACTTCATGAGAGGAGAGTAATTTGCTTGTAAAAGCATACTTGGATTGGATGTTATATCACTACCTAGATATTTAACATAGGAAGAGCTCAATTTAAAGGGAAATCCATCTTTCAAGTGTGTTACCACCTTCTGTGGCATGGAAATGTTCAACACTTCAGATTAACAAAAAAAAAGGAAAAAAAACTTCTTATTAAATAAAAAAATAATTTTATATTTTGAAATGTGGCCAACGATTTCAATATCTGCAGGGGCAGTAGCATACACGTAAAGAGGCCTTCTTTAAAGTGGCCCTTTTTTAAGTGGCATTCAGTGTGGAGTTTAACAGGGAGTGGAACAAGAAGTGGACATCTAGTTGCCCTGAATTCTTAATTTGAACTGTGTTGGAAAGGAGGAGAGTTTCTATATCAGACTCAAGATAGTGCTTTTCACTCTAGAGCACATCCACACATATACTGCATTTCTCTCAACTTCCACTCTATCCTTATCCTAACTTAATTTTCACTGCTCAATCCGCACACACCTCTCAACACTAAACTATCACTACTATCACTGCCATTCCTCCTCTGCTATTTATATTTGCTCTAAACTCACTTCTTTTCAAATTACACATTTCTTTCTGCCAGCCGCATTATTCCTCTAACTCCATTCATATAGCTCCATCTCTCCTTCCTTTTCCACTTCTCATCTCACATGAACTCCTTTCCTATTTGTGCCCTCTGACACTACATCTTACAACACACCTCTTTAACGAAGCATATGGGCAGCTCCATTGGCCGATACAATACACCTCATACTGTACATAAACCTTGACCACTAGCAGATGAACTTATCTGAGCACACTCCTCCTGTATCTGTACGTTCTCCCTACTTACCACTTAGATTGTAAGCTCTTCGGGTCAGGGAGTCCTTTTTCTAATGTTACGTTTCTGTCTAAAGCACTTATTCCCATCATGTTATATTATATGTCGGTCTATTAGTACTGTGAAGCGCTATGTACATAGACAGCGCTATATAAAGATCTGTTTCTCATATATGTCTACACTGGATCTAATGCCTTTTGCCAAAGTTTAAATTACTAACACAGAAATGAGTGGGTATAAGGAACAATGTTGCCTTGTTCCATTAGTGATATGAAAGGGTACTGCTAAACATCTGTTCACTTTCACTATTGCTGAAGATATATTATACAGTGCTCTGACATACTTAAAAAAACAAAATTTCTTCTAGATCAGGGGTCCCCAGTGTAGTGCACCAACCAAGCCTTTATTGGTGCCCGCAACTACAGTGCTGCCGACAGCGGCTGGGTGCTGGTCTGTGACACTGGAGGCCTCCTGCAAAGGTAAGTGTATTGTGTGTGTATGTGTGCGTGAGTGTGTGCACAAGCGCGTTGGTTGGTGCCTGCCACTCTCTCATGAATGCTCAAGTGTACCCTTGGCACAAAAAGGTTGGGGACCCTGTTCTAGATTAATAGGCTCATGCACTCGCACCATAAAATCCCATTTTACCATGTTAAACGCTTTTTCTACGTCCATAGACAGAAGCATCACGGATATCTTTTTAGTATGTACATAGTGTTATCTTGTGCCTCTCTATTCTCCCCCTTAATCAAGTTTAGCAAGTGAGAGTTTAATCCATTAGCCAAACTAGGATTTTTAGATCCAAATGTAACTAGCACAATACTGGGGATCTTTACTTGATTTTGGTATAATCGTGATATAAGCTTCTAGCGTTTGTTTAGGGAATGAGCTCAACAAACGAATATAATTAAAGGATGTCATCATATGCACATTAATATGAAAACTTAATTTTATATAAGGTATACAAGGAATAATGTCCAGTGCGATCTTGAGAGAATGGAAGTATGACCCATTCTAATTGAGAATTACATTTAAAAAAATAAACATTGTTAGCTAGGGAATGGAAATATGAAAGGCTTGGTGGTCAAGTTGGCATGGCTTCAACAAACTTATTTTAATATTTTCTATAATATCTGCTATACACCATATACTTTTCTTAATGGATTTTGACCCATATTTATCAAACAGTGATGTTCCATAAAATACATTCTGGAGCCATAACACATCATAAAGCCCACAGGGTTACTTCTGGCACCAGAAGAAGACTTATGGAATATTATTGCTTAGAAAGTATTGGGCTTAATACGAACATTTGTAAAACTGTCCATGATGTGACAGTGATTATTTTTCTTGGAAGCATATGCTGGTACAATGCCAAATCTATCTACATTCATCTATGTGTTTATCTATCATTACTGTTAAAAAACACAGCCATTAAGATGAAGACTGGCTTAATATACAGTATATTCACTAACAAACTTCATACATTATATCCTAACTGTACCTGAACATTGAAAGACAAATAAAGGCAACACCTGTTTAGTTCGTAAAATTACATTGTATGCTTACGTTTCTTATCTGAGATGAATATCCCACAATGTGCTCACAGTTTAAGTGTTTGTCATTGAATAACGTTTGATTCAATCTGTCTTTCCATCAAAAGAAACTATGAAGTAAGCAGGACTGCAATAGGAGTTATACCATCAGCAACTTAAAAAAAATTCAAGAATACCATCTCAAGACAAGCTGACAGACACAGATGAATTATTAAAACAGTACTTCAAGACTAAAATACTGTGGCTTTATATAGGAAGAATACCAATGGTGCACATTAAATCTTATTCTGAAAACATGCATCTTTTGCTGGGGTGACTGGGATGTTTTTATCAGTTCTACGTACTTTGGGCATTAGCTGGGGGTGAGAGATCTCAGTTGATGGCTGCTGATTTGCCTGCTGTTAAATTGTGCTGGGACAATTTATTAACATATTAGTGTGCAATTTTGGGTATTTTCTATCAAAAGAAATATGGCACAGGGTTTTGATGGATGTATTTCTTTACAATGAACCCCATAGAGCATTGCTTGATAGTTCCTTTCTGTACAATGACCCATGTAGGTAGAAGTGTGAATCTTTTACTGATGTGAAGCATGTATGCAATTCTCATGGGCTTCTTAGTTGACCTACTGTAAAAACAGCTTACATAAACAGACTTGTTTTAAAAATATTTTCTTGTCTGGCTTGCTAGATGAAAGAGTGATCCGCCAACTATACAGGAGGCAACTTTAACAAGTATTCATAGTAAACACTACTAACTCAATAAGGTTTTAATTTCAAGCTATGTGTACACTGAACATAGTCATTATTGGATGCAAACAAGGATATATGCTGTATCAATTGTTATTTAAAATGCACACAGATAATGTTTACGAATTGATTCCACATTTGGTCACAAGTATAAGGGTGATACCAAGTTGTATAGCACCTTAAATATAGTGATAATGTAAATAGATTACAGACATAGAAACAGAATGTTGAACTGGGCACATAAGTGGAAGGCTGATTTATTGTACATAAGTGCTTAGGTGCTTGATAAGGAAAAAGATCTGGTAGGTATCAGACAGGCTAGTACACAGTGTTTGTTACAAATGACCAGATTAGCTTGAATACATTATTTAAAATGCTAAAAGAAGAAAAGAGAGTCATAAACTATATTTGGATTATGCACCTTTTAACCAATATATAAAGGCTGTTTCATAAATATATTATGAAATGTAAGAAACTGCTATTGAAAACATAATTGAGGACTTTACAAATTACAGCAAGTAAGTGATTTTTTTATTCTTACTTCTTCTTTGTGAATTTTTTATGCCTTTTATGTCCGGGGCGAACATGAATAAATACAACACTTTTACGATTAAGGAAACTCGCGTTTTTCAAGAGTTTCTAACAGAGTATTTTAAAATCTTATGGAAAAATATCCATATTAGGCCATTACAAAATCAAAGACGATTGACTTTTATTTCCCCATTTTCAAACCGATATTTTAACATGGCATCACCAGTTGTGGTAATTTTAGGAATTATGGTAAACCAAACAGCAACAGGAATCCCTTGTTATAATGAGATCATCAGAAAGGCAGATTTTAATATTTTGCTAAATAGTGTTACTTACAAGTAATCTCATTCACTCATGTTGCATATTATGTTTGTAGCAGGGCCCCCTCCTTACCTCTGCTGAGGGGGAACTGCTGCAATGCCTGCCAGAGCTCCACACAGTATCGGGAGAGCGGGGGCAACCATTTTGTGCACTGCGCATGCACAGAATGGTGAGCGGTGCATGAGCAGTCAGGTAGTGGTAGCGGTGGCCATTTTAGATTTGAGTCTGCATACACTACAGCGGGACTACATGTCCCAGAATCCTCAGGAGTGAGAAGCAGGGGGAGGAGGAGGATATAATATATCTTTGGCGCACAAAAACCCTGCGAGTCAGTCTGACGAGGGCGGCAAGAGATCAGGCAGTCCAGGGAGCAGCGCCCATGGACTAGGCCTAGGCTTGCCACCTTAGGCCCAAGGTAGGCCCTGAGTCACCCCAGTGGAGTGTTGCAGGGTAGTACCCAGATGGGGACTCTTTCATATTAGTGTATTGTAGTGCTGTTGCACTGGTGACTGGACGGCCACGCGGTGCCCTGCAGCCTGGGATCAGGTCACAGGATCCAGGACATTCAAGTGAGAAACTCCAGCTGGAGCCAACCCACGAGGCGGATCAGGATCCTAAGGACCAAGGAGATTGATGTCGAAGGCCCCGCTGCATGGGACCTGACGGTTTCTTACTTCACCAGCTGCACCTACTGTAGGTACAGGACTTCCAGAGAAGGTAAACGTGCATCAACGGTTCACAGGGATAGCACTACCTCACATTGGGTGGGACTGACTGGGAAGGACCCCAGGGGTATTGGTGCTACCGCACCCTCAGTACTTTGGGGGTAATTACTCATGTTATTGTAATATTGTATTGCATATGTGATTTGTGATCTATTTGTGAGTGTGTTCCATTCCGGGAGCATTCCAAATGCATAGCTCCCAGAGATGTGAAGTACGTGATGGACGTCTTGAAGGAGATGGAGATGGAGGGTATTGTAACGGAGTCCCGTAAACCCTATGCTTCTCCTAGTGTGGTAGTACGGAAGAAGAACATGTCCGTTCGCTATTTGTGGACTACCACACCTTGAACTGCCGCACAGTCCCAGACAAATATACCTTGCCGCGGATTGAAGGATCCTCAGTGCCTTATAAGGCAGTCAGTGGTTCAGCGTGCTGGACCTAAGATCTGGATACTACCAGGTACCCGTGAGCCCCGAAGACCAGGAGAAGATAGCGTTTGTCTGCCCCTCTGGTTTTACCAGTTCACCTGGATGCCCTAAGTCATTTGTGGCACACTTGCAACATGCCAGAGGTAATGGAAAAGACCATTGGTGATATGAATCCCTGGGAATGTCTGGTCTACCTGGACGATATAATTGTGTTCGGAAGAACGTTAGAAAAGCACAAAGAACGCCTTCTGAAGGTCCTGGATCGACTGGGAAAGAAGTCCTGAAGTTGTCCCTTGACAAATGTCGCTTCTGCCACACTTCAGTCACCTATGTGGGTCACATAGTGTCCGCAGAAGGAGTGGCTACCGACTCCACTAAGGTCGAAGCTACGATCCTTCCTGGGGTTTTGCAGATACTACCGCAGATTCGTAGAGGGTTACTCATGCTAGGCCAAAGACCTCAACAACCTGTTGAAAATCTACCCAGAGGAACCTCGGCAAAAATCCGCAACTCCGCGAGCACCGTTTGGGGACAAGTGGACGTCAGCCTGTGAGAAGGCATTCACAGGGCTCAAGAAAAGTCTCCCTGAAGCCCCTGTCTTAGCCGACTCGAAGCAGCCGTATAGCCTGCATGTGGATGCCAGCTTCAATGGGCTGGGAGACACGTCACATAAAAAATACCCTGCCGGCCTCCGCCCAGTAGCGTATGTGAGTCACAGCTTTACGCCGAGTGAACAAATCTACCCAGTTCACAAACTGAAATTTCTAGCACTCAAGTTTTCTGTTGTCGATAAACTACACGATTATCTGTACGGGATCTCCTTTGAAGTGCGTACCGACAATAATCCCCTGACATATATCTTGACTTCCGCCAAATTGGATGCCACCGGCCACAGATGGTTGGCTGCCCTATCTACTATTAGTTCACGCTGAAATACAAGCCATGGCCATTAAACATCGGAGTCTGTCCAGAAGGCCTGGACTGAGATCAACGCCAGACTATGGCCCGTGGGAAGAAATTCCTGGGATCCGGGCAATGTGCTCAACCGTGGCGATTGTGGAGGAAAAAGTAGCCGTCTCCAAACTCAGAGTACCGGACTCATTGGGGTGTCAGTCCAAGGAACTCCCAGCAGCATACTGCCACCCAGAAGGCATGTCCATCACACAAAATACCATAATGAGATGGAAAGAGTTTGTGATACACCAGATGCGAGATCCGATGGCTAGAGACATACGCCGGTCCATCCAGGAAAACAACCCCTCCTTAGTGAAGCGTGCTCCTACCAACACGGTCACTATTATCGTGAGGCAATGGGACAAGTTCCGCATGGACCGTGGCCTTCTCTACCAGGTTATCCCCTATCACAACCATCCCGATAAGAGACATCTCGTCATACCCAGAAGTTTGCAGTACCATGTCCTACGATTTCTGCACGATGATCACGGACACCTGGGAGTGGACAAAACGTTCGGCCTAGTAAGAGAAAGGTTCTTCTGGCCCAAGATGTGAGAATCATTAGAGCCTAGGTAACCCAAGTGATTTAGAACAGCGCTAAACAACACAGTGAAAATATTATTAAAGGTGATGTGAATAATTAAATACAATTATGTGTAAGGTGAAATAGAAAAATGCTCGACCTTCAGTGGGAAATGTACAAATTCCCTATAGCAACAGTTTACATCCAGGGTATGAATATGGGCATATTTCTCCTGATGAAGCTGACGTTAGTTCAGTGAAACGCGCTGAGCTTCCACATCTTACGCAGTGAGCTCCGTTCCAGAGGAGAGGGGACCGCCCTGCCGTGTACCTGCTCCCTCTCCCACGCAAACCGGAAGCTGTCAGGCCATCGACGGATGTGACGTCAGACGCAATCCACGCCATCCAATAGCGGGAGTATCGAAGGGAGACGGCTTGGATTCCACCTCCCTGGCGTGAGATTCATTGCTCTAATTTTATGTGCCTATAACATTTGTACACATTGTGAGTACATTTCGTTAGCTTTTTTACTGTGATAAAGTTTTATTGGTCTGCACTATGGTCTCTCTCCGCTGTGTTTCCTCCTGAGTTTCACCTCGAGAAAGAGCCCTCCGGAGTTCCTGCATACCTTGTTTAACGTTACATGCTGATTCTTCACTTACTTTTTGTAAGTAGGCTTTCTATACGAGCCAAGTTTTGTTCTACCATTCTATTGTGATTTTACTGCACACCATCATTTGTTCTTTTTCTGTTTTGGGGTGTTCCTAAAATTTTGCTCCCTTCATACCCTTGATCTAGAATCAGTAGAGCGCCATTGCCGGAGGTGCCTGCGGTGCATACAGCGAAAAACAGTAGTGACAGACCATTACACCCAATACGCTCAAGCGTTTCGTACCAAAGACCAGAAAGTGCTCACAGTAGCCAAAGTGCTGTCGGAGAAGTACTTTATTAATTACGGGTTACCTATCGGATGCACTCCGATCAAGGGAGAGACTTAGAGAGCAAGTTAATCAAAGAGCTTCTAAAATGTCTAAATATCGAGAAGTCTCGTACGACTCCCTATCACCCAGAAGGAGATGCCCTGCTGGAAAGGTTCAACCAAACTCTCCTGGATATGCTAGGCACTCTGGAAGGCTCAGAGAAGGCTTGCTGGAGCAAGCATTTCAAACCACTAGTGCATGCGTACAATTGCACGAGGCATGAATCCATCATGTACACACCCTATTTCATGATCTTCGGCAGAGAGGAGCGACTACCTGTGGACATTCGTCTCCGAGTATCCACCGATTGGGTACAGAAGATGACGCATTACAAATATGTGCAAAGGCTCCAGGATAACTTTGTAGAGCATATCAGTTGGCGGAAAAAGCCACCGCCAAGCTGAATGAGAATAACAAGCAGAGGTATGAACATACGGTCCGCCATCCGGAACTTCAGCCCGGAGACACAGTTCTCCTGCGAAATTTAGGAATACCAGGAAAGCATAAGTTAGCAGACTGTTGGCGAGAAGCTCCCATCGAGGTAGAGTCACAGATGCCGGGCCTCCCTGTATATTGTATCCGAGATGCAGATGGAAGGGTAAGGGTCTGGCATCCAAATCACCTGCTACATATTCCCCAAGAGGAGGAAAGCGAAGCTGAACCACCCTCAGTAGTGCCGGCAAGTGAACCGGAGTCCAGCGAAACTCCGGATGCTGTAATGGCAAATTATCAGTTTCCCTTGAAAGGGACATCTGCCACCACAAACAGAGACTGGTGGGCACCACCCGAAAAGTAGCAGGCAATGGGCTTGTTCCCCATGTACCCACCCCTTCAACAAGCTGACCACTCAAACCAAGGAGTCTGAGTTTCATCCTTACTAGAGACTATGTAGCTCATGTTCACACCTTATAAGAGGGCTAGGGCCTCAAGCCGATAGTAGCCTCTCCACCCAAAGACGTTTAAGAAGAGACTCGCAGAAGTCAAAGAGTGAAACACCCTCCAATGAGAATGGCGTATGATTATTAGGGGCACCACACTATGAGTCTCAGCAGCTGTCTTGGAGCAGGTTTGCTTCTGTAATGACCATGCACAATGAACTGTTCAACTTGGTATAGATGTAATGTATTGTACATCTGAACACAAGTTGTATGACATGACAGCATTTTTCATTATATAAGAGTTGTATATGTTGTTCGCAAGCGGAGACGTTGGATTCTCCACCAGGGGGAGCATGTAACAGGATCCCCTCCTTACTTTCGGAGAGGGAAACTTCTGTAACACCCGCCAGAGCTATGCACAATATCAGGAGTGCAGGGGCAGCCATCTTGTGTGTTGGGCATGCGCAGAATGATGAACAGCGCATGCGGAGTCAGGCAGTGTGGTGGCCATTTTAGATTTGGCTCTGAATACACTACAGTGGAACTACATGTGCCAGAATCCTCAGGTGTGAGATGCAGGGGGCGGAGGAGGAGGATATAGTATATCTTTGCATGCAAAAACCCCACGTGTCAGTCTGACGGAGGTTGGCAAGAGAGCAGGTAGGGTCAAGGGATCAGTGCTCCTTGACTAGGCCTAGGCTTGCCCCTTTAGGCCCCATTAGTGTATTGTAGTGCTGTTGCACCGGTAACCGGACAGTCACGCGGTGCCCTGCGGCCTAGGACAAGGTCACAGGATCCAGGACATTCAAGTGAGGCACTCTATCTGGAGCTCACCCACGAGGCGGATCATGATCCTAAGGAGCGAGGGGATTGGTGTCGGAGGCCCCCGCTGCATGGGACCTGACGGTTCCTTACTTCACCAGCTGCACCTAGGTACAGGAGTGCCCAAGAAGGTATAAGTGCATCAACTGTTCACGGGGGTAGCGCTTCCTCACATTGGGTGGGACTGACTGGGAAGGACACCAGGGGTATTGGTGCTACTGCACCCTCAGTACTTTGAGGGTAATTACCCATGTTATTGTATTATTGTATTGCGTATTTGATTTATGGTTATAGTGTGTACAGTAAAAAAGTTATATTATATTCAGTATAGTGTTTATTAGGTCCTGTGAGGGATTATCCTGCCAACGCTGGGATTCCTCATAGGTGGAGGCACTGCACGTAAGGAGAAAGAGCTCACCCCAGGCACCCAGCGGCAGAGGCTTATGCCTCCTGTGAGCAAACAGGTATAGCAGCACACGTAGTTTCCCTTAGGCATAGGGAAAGGGGGCTACATGTTTACCGTAAAGCACGGTAATATACATTGCCAAAGAAATGGCTGATTAATACCAGTTTTTATTAGTTTTATGTCCACCCTTTAGAAAGTGTTTATATTTTCATTAACCGCAGGATCAATTGCTCATAAGAGGTGATACAGTACATCAAATATTTTTCTCTTTTCTTTTACATTTGGTCCTTTTTTTTTGCAGAAGCATTACACCATTTTTTACACATGCAACCTTCAATACATCAGTCACTCAGTGCTGTAAACACGCAGGACTGCGGGTTAGAGAGGAATTAATACTGCATATAAAACATTACAAAAAACAGCTAGGAAAACAAAAGTGCCCATACCAATTTAATTTTTGTTGTAGCATTAACATTTATGTTTTGGATGTCATTTTAAATATTTTTTTTTTGTATGAATTAATTGAATTGAATGGAAACATTTCCAAAATAAAAGACTTCACTGATAAAGCCCTGATAAATTGTGCAAAGAATATATAATTATGCATTGCCTTTATTCTCCTGTCACACTGTTTAAAAGAATTTCTTTTGACACAATGTGACATCCATTTCATTTCAGACTAATGCTTGCTTTATTTGATATCGAAGTAATTAGAGTTGACATCATCTATTCTTTGCTGTCCTAAAAGAAATTCCAGCCGGGTCCACCGTTATGTTTTATGCATTACAATATCAAAATGGCACAACATTCTGAAAATATTTCTTCTGAAAACAGTAATCAAATTGTTTGTAATCACATTTTCTGCTGAGCTTCAGAGGCTACATTATTCAATATGCTGCTGGCCCTTTCTGTAATGGCAACATACTGTATTAGAAATGCATGCCGCTTTAATACATCTCCATTTGCTGATTTACTGCACTCCCAATAGACCCAGGCAAATATTGTTTCTGTTTCATAGGTCCTGTACAGAACATACGTATGTGTTGCTTGTCCAAACACTGATATTTGAATACCAAGCCGACCAGCTCTGTCAGAGGAAAAACACAGCAAATAAAATACCCCTTTCTATGTTCTTTCGTTTTAAAGTGTCAATTATCTACATTTAAAAATCGGTGGCATTTATTTAATTAAGTTATCTCATATGCGGTACCTAAAAAAGTATTTGTGATTTTACCTGAAAATTCTCTAATAAATGAAGCACATCTATTATGTCCCATTTTGCATACCATTGCTTCCATCTTCAGAATTAAATAATAATAAAAAAATGAAATGCAAAACCTTAAACAATCAGCGTTATGGCCTATATCTACTAACCTGTTCTGTTCTACAAGACACCCTCCTGCGCTGGAATTTGTCATGTGGAATGGCAGCACTTAGTAAATATGACCCTATATTTGTTCTGTGTTTTGGGTATTGTAACATTAAGATCCTCCATCACATTCATTTACTAATACTATCAAAAAAACAAACGGTGACAAACTATTGATTCCAGAGATCATTGCTCTCAAGACTGTTTGTTGAGAAAAACAACTAGTTTACAACTGGTTTAAAATGATATTTTATGGCAAGCTTCAGACATTCATTTATAAAATCAGTAGCAGGTGCAACATTTACATAGCAGAGTACTTGGAAAGCCTAGAATGTATTTCACTGCACATTTAATCAATGCCTAAAAACAAAGAGAATATCTTACCAGTGAAAGTGAGTTTGAAAGCAGAGACCCATCTTGGCCCAGCATGTTTGATACTGTAATTGCAGGTAAATCCATGTTTTGTGGATGAAATTGAAGTAGACCGTTGTGATTCATTGGGAGACAGAGAGAGTGGTATCCAGACTCCGCATCAGACAAGTGCACCAGTGAATGGTCTGGTAGTGAAGGAGGTGTTATTGGAGGGATGTTAAAGTCTTCATTTTCTAGGCTTGGGCCAGGATATGACTGTAGAGTGAAAACAAAAAAAATATTGTTGCAATCACAACCATACAAGCTTTTCGAGTAATGTGCTTTTTATTCAATGAAAGTACATTTCAAACCATAATAGAAAATGGTGCTCCTGTTTCACTGTTGTATTTGGAACATTATTCCCCCAAAGGCATAACAAACTCTGGCATTCACAAAATTTCCATTAGGCACAGTTTTCTCAAGAATCAAAAATCATTTAATACATTCCTAGGGCCCCATTAAGATTCTTCAAGAGTCTCATTGTTGCTGAATACCCTTTTCAGTAGGTCTGGGGAAAACAAATGTAATTTATAAAATCAACATTTGATCAAAAAGTGCTTTTACATGATTGCCAACAGATGAGATCAAAGGTCTCAGCTGAAAGCAAGTTTAGGAAAGTAAAAATTCTAATAACACAGCAACATATCCGATTCTACCTCAACGTGTACATTAACATAAATTAAATACATAAAAAATATACATTTTATGTCAACATTGCTAGGGAAAGTTACAGAATGAAAATAAAGGAAATTACCAAGTTAAGGTTCAGTCATTCTCAGTTATGACTTGGCAATTACTATTAGCACCCTTTACTTTTGTCATAATATTTAATATGACAGCACTAATTATGGTTTTACAAAAAAAAAGAAGTATGGGGGCAAAGATCAGAGGAGTTATCAAGCAAAAATGGGTGAGTAAAACTAATGGATTTAAACATCTCAAAAAACCATAAATATACTCCTGTAATTCAACCAAGTGTTCTTAATACCAAAATAAAGTATGTATATAATATATATCATCACCTTGAGAAAGGTCCCGCACGAAGGACCGAAACGTTGGAAATTCTGTCTTGTTAATACAATATTCTTTTGACAACCATTTAGAGTGCTGCCTCTGATATTCGTCCTCACACGGTATCGTATTGCCTATATGTACCATACAGGATTTGCACCCGACGGAGTGCCTATTGTTCTTTACTTTTTACTTTTTTGCTATATATATATATATATATATATATATATATATATATGTGTGTGTAGAGAGAGAGAGTGTGAAAAGAAAAAAAAAGCGCCCGATCCTAGTATATTACCACAGATAAAAATATAATAGTCTTTAAAACAGCGTGGAACGGTGGTTGGAATTACCACACCGGAGAAAGGAGTTGATACTCTGCCCCGAGGACTGAGAACTCTTCCTGTTTGGAACATAGCTGACTTAATGCCAGTTGACGGAGGACTATCCAAAGAGGGACACACATTGGGAGTTACCTTCAGGAAGTGATCCCGCAACTGAACACGCCATATGGTTGAGCATAGCAGCGTCGTAGTGACATGTTGGGACATGACTTTATCTCATAACACGCTTGAATACATCTGAAGTTTGTGAGTTTTACATTGTGATCATCTAACTATTAAATTTTTACCTGTGGTAATACACTAGGAGCGGGCACTTTTTTCTTCTTTTTTTTCTATTCAGGTCATGTGAAGGGAGGTTGTTGTGCCCGTGAAGAAGACTGCCAGTATCCTAAAAGATTCATCCAGATCTACCACGTGTGATTGTATCTACATTGGACTATATTTATGGTTTTGTAGTCTTGGACACACACACACATATATATATATATATATATATATATATATATATATATATATATATATATATATATATATATATATACAAATGTAAATACAACTGTATGCTCATCTGCATGTCTTAGGCAGGTCTGGTTGATATATATATATATATATATATATATATATATATATATGTATATATATTTAAAACCAGAGACATAACATAAAACACAGACAAAGCTCAGTGCACATCTAGAAAAACTTATATACGGTACAGTGCCTAAATATACATGTATAAATAACTAATAAATAAAATGGTCTTTTAGTTTAACATTTTGGCCAAATTGTTGTAAGCCCTTGAGCCAACTGCACGGCAGACCACGTTTCAAGGGACCCTAACACTAATATAGATTCTTAATAACCTGTGCATTGCCAGGAAGAATGATTTATAATAAATCTGTCAATATAAGTTGCAAAAGTTCTAAGTCTGATTGAAGCTTTTATTAACCTGTACATTACCAGGAAAAGCACTCTGTAATAGATTTGTCACAATCACACTGTAAGCAGGCAAGTTCCCCTGAGAGTGGGAGATGCCATGGAGTGAGCTTTTAACCATTTAAATGTGGGAGGGAGTGAGCTTCAATTAGGTAGGAGGTTGCCACCCTCCAATCAGCTAAGACTAGCTGAACAAGAATTATAAAACATACAGAACCCTTACAAGCTCACATTGAACCCCCCAAAATACCCACAACATATATAGAAGCATATAAGTTTCACAAAGGAGTGCTACTGAGCATGGCAATATATATATTTAAAACCGGAGACATATATATATTTAAACCCAGCATCCCTTCCCCTCCCCACCTTTCTTTGACACTTTCCCCTGGCTTCAAACACTTAACACCCTACCTTATCTACAGTAAATATCTGTTGTTTTTTCCCCCTCTCTCTACACTGCTTTAGCCATTGAATCCTTTGTATATCAGTATTGCTCGACCTGAAGAAGAGAGGAGAACTCTCGAAAGCTTGTCCTATGACATAAATTGTTAGTCCAATAAAAAAAGGTATCACCTACAGTAATACTGAAGAACTCATTTATTCTGCACTATATACAGGCATACCCCACATTAACGTACGCAATGGGACCGGAGCATGTATGTAAAGCGAAAATGTACTTAAAGTGAAGCACTACCTTTTTCCCACTTATCGATGCATGTTCTGTACTGCAATTGTCATATACGTGCATAACTGATGTAAATAACACATGTGTAATAGGCTCTATAGTCTCCCCGCTTGCGCACAGCTTGGGTACAGGTAGGGAGCTGGTATTGCTGTTCAGGAAGTGCTGACAGGCGCATTTGTGAGCTGCTGTTTGCCTATTGAGCGAGATGTACTTACTCGCGAGTGTACTTAAAGTGAGTGTCCTTAAACCGGGGTATGCCTGTATATATATACAAAACTATATATATATATATATATATACAAAACTGATGAGATATATAATTAAATAAAAAAGGGAAATATATATATATATATATTTATTTCCCTTTTTTATTTAATTATATATCTCATCAGTTTTGTGTTCTTTAACTCAGCAACAGCACTATATATATGTTACTATCTAGTTCATCACATTAATTTGCTTTATATATATCAAAAAATATACAAGACTGCGCCTAATATTGTGTAGTAAAAATAAAATAAATGAAAACAAGTGTATACTGCCCCTAATAAGGCTCTTACTCAAGATGATAATCTAAAATATACTCATGTATAAATATTAACACTAATATACAAGCAAAGCAAGTATACATATAAATAAAACCTTAGCATAAACTGAGAATATTGTGAAGGTTTTATATCGTATAAACTATGGCACTTTGGAGTTGTAGCAATCATATTGGTCGTGGAGAAAACAATATTGTTTTGCAGGTCGAGATGGATTTTTATGGGCCACCATGAGTGCTCCTTATAAATGTAGTTGATACCTGAGTTTTTAGGATGTCACTGGCCTCTTATTAACCGATGTACAAAATATAGACTTGAAGAACCCTCAGGTTGATCTGGAAAGTGTGTAATCTTTGATACCTACAGTACATTGAAATGCAGTATTTTTTTATTCCACATTTTTATATCCCATACCTAACTATTTTTCTGTTCAAAATTTTTTTTCCCCATCTTCTTTCATCCTGAGATCATTCAGATAATTTTATATCAAATGCCCCGCCAGTTTTCAATGTCTAAGAAATATTGATGTAAAACAGTTAGTCAATTTGAATATTCCATGATACTGACAGTATTAATTTCAGCATACTGTATGAGGTCCTTTGTAACCCATAACAAAAGCAGTATGCTTTGAACAGTATATCATAATTTTTCATTTGTTTTTCTGCTTTTAAGCTATATAGAAGGGATTTAAAAAGTATCAATAATAATAATAATAATAAATATATGGATCTGATATTTATGCTCTGCTCAACTAATACATTTATTTTATATCCATTAAGTTAAGAGGAGTAATCTGATTGCCAATTCTTGGAGTCAGGAAGGAATTTATTTTTCCATTACGAGTTATCATTGGAGGATATTTCACTGGGGTTTTTTGTTTGCTTTCCTCTGGATCAATATACTGTAAGTACCAATATAGGCTAAAATATCTGTTGGTTAAATTTAGCAAAGGTTAAACTTGATGGATGCCATCAGGGGGGGACAGCTGGGACTCTTTCACCCCCACTCACTCTTTCCCCCCTCTATCTCCTCCTCTCTTTCTCTCTCCAACCCCCCCCTCTCTCTCTCTCTTCCACCCTCTCTCTCCCCTCCATCTCTCCCCACTCTTTCTTTCCCCCCTCTCTTCGCCATCTCCCTACCTTTCTCTCCCCCCTTCTCTCCCCCTCTTTCTATCCCTTCTCTCCCCTCCTTTCTCTCTTCCCCGTCTCCCTCCCTTTCTCCCCCCCACATCTTCCACATTTTAATTTTCATCTACAAATCTATTTTTGCCTAAAAATGTGCAAATAATATACAGCATGGCTCTAATTTTGACAGATTCGCCCATCTCGGAAAGTGACCCATACACTGGTTGCTCATTTACATGTCACTACTTCTAATCCATGTCTACATTCTAGTCACTGCATGACATGTAACAAAGGGATGAATGAAGGTGGTTTGGGGACCTGTGGAGACTATGCAGATATACTAATGTAGCAGCTAATTTGATTTCACTTATTACTAATAATTTAGAGACACTATGCTTCCTTTTTGATTTTAGTAGTTCTGCTCTAGAGGACCCCAGGTTCAAGTAAGGTAAGAAGAAAAAAAAAAAAGATAAAGATATTTGTAAACAAATTGATAAATATGCAATGCATATTTTTTGTAAATTGATCCCTGTAAGCAGTTTCTGTTGTAACAGAGTGGACTTTAAAAATATAGAAGGTAAAATACTATGAGGCTATTAGAATTTATGTAATAAACCCTTATAAAATTAATTTTTTGTAATAAATTCTTTGAGGTAGAAGAAATACTGCCATGCCAGAAAGCATTGTGGCACTGAACCTAATTATAGGATAAAACAAAGTGAATAATACAATTCTACTCCCTGATTGGTTACAATTCCGGGCATTAATCACTCAGAAAAAGTAACATTTTAACCAGCGAGCAGGATTTCATTATTTACTTTGTTTGCTTTGCCTCAGGATTAGGCAGGAAATAAAAACCGTTTGAGGAGTAGGGATGAGGGTGGGAGGCGGCTGGTGGTTTCAGGCCGTTGGTGGATGGGGGGGTGTAAGGATGTTTGTGGAGCAAAGGCCTGGGTGGGTTTGTGTCCTCCACCTGTCCTTCATAGATTATTGTTGAATTATTACTTCATTAACACTGCACCATTGTTTTTGATCAATCCCATTTTACCAAATTACTGGAATCTTTCTGTTATTACACATTATCCCAATGAAGTAACAATTACCCCTATCCTGGTATGATGGTTACTATTTTCCCTGAGTTTTACAAAGCATTATTATAAATAAAAAAGTCTTATTTTTATAAGCATTCAATTTTTTACGGCATTTAATTCTACCCCTTATTATTAAATGAAACAGTTGAGGCGATGAAGTAATACACCACAGAGCTCGTTAAATACGTATTTTACTTTGTAGACATTCAAATATTATGATAATGTGTTTTACAGTGGACACTGAGAAGTTTAAATAGGATGAACCTTATCTTTAATTTCTGAATGGAGGACATTCAGAATCAAGTATTTCACAGTCTCTTTTGTCTCAGCATGAGTTAGTCTCGATAGTTTCAGAACATATTGTATTGCTGTGGAAACCTGGAGTCCATTACATAAATCATCTCAGCACTCAGCAAGAATTGTCCAACAGTGCCATTGATATGTTTAAGTCAATGATCCTGAAAACAACTTTTTGTCTTACTTCACATGTTGGAAAACACTAATAGATCATCTTCATTTAAAAGCACTCAGCAGGCTAATTTATCAAGCCACGGTTATCAAAACCATATTATCTTTTAGGGCAAAACTTTCTTTTAATCTCTTTCATCAATTTCTCTTATTGTGTACGGAGAGTCACATTTTCCCAGAAGGAAAAATAATCTATCACAAGTAATTTAAATATACTACTGATGTTTAAAAGTTATTCATTTAAAAGTGTCAAATGGCAAGACAAAAAACATTACAATGAGATGAAAGCTTTAATTCATGTAGCACATTTTCTAACACTTTTACAGTTTGATTAGAAACAGAATAACATAATAAATGGACTAAGCAATATATGTGGCTTTATTTATAGTGTTCATTGGAGGATAGTTGATATAAGGGAACCATGTGGAGTAATTTAAAAATTCATCAAGCTCATAATTTATACTATCATTATTGATGTTATAGATTGCATATATCATTAAATAATTTAAAATGCATCGGGTGATTTTGCAATCACATATATAATAAAAAATATAGTAGGAAAAATATTTATTTTACAGATACTATATGAACTAAGAGGGACTACACTTTTAAGTAGGTGGTATTTGGCCCAATTACTGTTTTTCGAAATTATGTCACCATTTAAATAAAGTTTATTGAAAATTTCCATGGTCAAAAGCCCCAAATCACACTTCCTTATTAAAGTATGTTAAAGTAGCAGTACCTGTTTTGTAGAAGAAAAAAATGTATGTACTTGAATTGGGGTCCCGCAGTTTTTCGACCTCCGGGGACATTGTCATTTTTTACACAACCAAAATACAAATATGGCGGCTGGGTCAAAGTGGCAACATCATCCTCAACTTTCTATTGGCTTCCGGAGAAACGCTGACCCCGGCTGCAATATTATGTCCACCGGATAAGTGTGTTTGGTTGAGAAAACTGCCGGTATCATGGGAACTACTTTAAATAATATTTTAAAAAAATAACCTCCACACCCCAAAGAAAAAGAGCAGAGTGAAGCGCTGCATTAAGGGAAGCTGTTTCATATGTACACATTCTTTTTCAGCTTTTTGACACTACTGTAGCTTAGCTAGTTGGGTAAACTTGCATTGGGCAAGTCAATGTATATTCTATCATTGTCTTTACTTCATAGTCATATCTTTCTTCTCTACACAAAGACCCTACAAAAGTAGGCAAAGACTTCACTCTATTACTGCAGTTCACACATGGACAGAACAATCATCAAGCTTCAACACAGGTGTGCACCAACTTTACCTGTTTTGTTCTTGTGTGCTGCGAGCTGCCCATCCCACCTGAATGTCTAGAATCTACCAGCGGCATATATTAAATCTAAAATTCCTTTTGGAATCTTAAACAGTTGATATGTTCTCATCTTGTAATAAGGCAGTGGACTAATCACGATGGGGATTATTAGACTGAGAAACCACATGGATAGCTGATAAGATCAGTACTAAAGAGTAATTGAACATACATTCCCTGGACATCTTATTTGGGGTGCTCAGGATCTCAGTAATAAAAAAAAATAGTATTTTAACACAGGGACATGGTAGCTGCCACCAAAAAAACACCCCAGTTTTACATATTTTTCAAAGTTACCGTACATAGCAGATGAGGTTGAAAAGGGACTGTATGTCCCTCAAGTTCAACTTATACTAAATTTAGATGACAGATACTAATCCTATATTTGTATTTACAGTATTTTGATCCAGAGGAAGGGAAACATTGAAACATAATCCAATGATGTCTCATAAGGGAAAAAATGTATTCCTTTCTGATTTCAAATAATAGCAATCGGATTTCTCCCTGGATCAGCATCCTTTCCATGTTTACTTCCTGTATACTGTACCTTTCCTTTCTAAATGTTTTTTGACGATATTTATTGTTATTTCTATTTATTTGCCAAAATGTTTTACCAGGACGTAATACATGGAGAGTTACCTTTCGTATTCAAGTATGTCCTGGGCATAGAGTTATGATGACAAATCCATGGTTAAAAATACACGGTTACAAATACGTGGTTACATTAAGCGATCTGCCATCACAGTCTCCATGGGTAATTAATTCCACATTTTGACTGCCCTTACTGTAAATAACCCTTTCCTTTGTTGCTGGTGAAATCTCCTTTCCTCCAATCTTAAAGGATGACCCATGTCATTTTTACTTCCCTTGGGATGAATAGTTATTTTGAAAGCTCCTTGTATTGACCCTGGATATATTTATATATAGTTATCATATCCCCTCTTAGATGCCTCTTTTCTAATGTAAACAAATCTAATTTAGCTAGCCTCTCGTCCTGTCAGTTTTTCCACCCCCTTCATTAATTTGGTGGCTTATCTCTGCACTTTTTCTAATTCCATAATATTTTTTTTATAGAGTGGTGCCCAAAACTGTACTCCATATTTAAGGTATGGTCTTACTAATGCTTTATACAGTGGCATAATTATGCTTACTTCTTTCCATCCATTTCACATTTTAGGGCAAGATAAAATTGTATTTACCTTTGTAGCTACTGAATGGCATTGGCCCCATTGCTAAGCCTGCTGTCTACATGCACCCCTAAATCATTCTCCGTCAATTTGACCTTTTTTGCCTGTTTATTCTTGTTTCCCAAATGCATAACCTTACATTTATCTACATTAAAAACATCATCTGCCATTTATCTGCCCAAGTTTCCAGTTTATCCAAGTCCTCTGGAGACAAATTAAATCCTGCTCTTAATTTAACTACCTTACACAATTTAGTGTCATCAACAAAGATGCTCTCTATGCTAACCTCAAGGTCATTAATAAACAAATTGAAAAGCAGCGGTCCCAATACTGATCCTTCAGCTACACCATTCACCCATTTAGCCCAAACTGAAATGGTTCCATTTAAGACAACTCTCCTCCAACCAATTTTCAATCTAAGTGTAAATATGTTTACTGAGTACAATTTCCTTTATTTTGTACACTAACCTCTTGTGTGGCACCATATCAAAAGCCTTGGTAAATCTAAGTAGACCACATCAACTGCATTACTCTGATCTAAAATCTTACTTACTTCATTACCTCCACAAAGAAACTAATAAGGTTAGTTTGGCATGACCTACCCTTCATAAATCCATGCTGACTGTTACTAATAATGTTGTTATCCATTAGGTTTTCCTGGATATTATCCCATACTAAACCTTTAAGAAGCTTCCCCACTATTGATGTCAGACTTACAGGTCTGTAATTCCCTGTTTGTGATCTAATCCCTTTATAAATATAGGCACCACGTCTGCTTTACAGCAATCTTGTGGCACTGAGCCTGTGGAAAAAGAATCCTTGAATATTAAATGTAATGGTTTGGCTATTACTGAACTTAACTCCTTAAGAACGCTTGAGTGCATGCAATCTGGGCCATGTCCTTAATTTACTTTAAATTTATCAAGCCGCCTATGCACTTCTTCCTCAGTTAACCAATTGTTCATTAATATAGAGGTTGATGCTTCCTCCTGTGGCACTATTTTTTAATAGTAAGGCAAACAATGTGTTTACTATCTCTGATTTTTCCTCATCTCCAATAATTTGCCTGCCCATCTCACACTGAATGGGTCCTATATTTTATTTTCTAATCTTTTTGTTATTAAGTTACTTAAAGAACTTTTTAGGGTTAATTCTTTTTTTATTTTAAATTTAATTTGATAGTCCTTTTGAAATTTTTGTTACATTACTTATAATTCTACCTCCGT
This sequence comes from Ascaphus truei, assembly GCF_040206685.1. NCBI lineage: Eukaryota > Metazoa > Chordata > Amphibia > Anura > Ascaphidae > Ascaphus > Ascaphus truei. Next base: position 109,395,185 of record NC_134484.1, on the reverse strand, counting down.
CTCTTCTGACTTTAAGAATCTAAATGCCTGCGTCTTCTTTCCATTTCCTCCCCTTCCTGTTTATTTAGCCCCATTCGTTTAGGTAGCAGGTAAGGCGCCACCTAGGGGTTGCAGGTCTCAGAGGGCAGGAAGTGGGAAAGTGTAACAGTATACAAAAAAAACAGATTAAGAGATGATCAGCACAAAGAATCCCCTATTGTTGCACTCGACCATATAATATCAATATACTGTATATATGAGAGATTAAATATCTTCAAACAGGATAAATGATCACAGATAATAGTGATACAATCTTCTGAGAAGGAAGATGCCAGTTAAAATAAAATAATAACATTTTAATTAATCTATAACTTCCAGGTGCACAAATAGATACAGTATATACAGTGATTATGAATAAAATAAAATCCTCAATGGTGAGAATGATACTTCGAGGTCAGGGCTTTGGAAAATATAAACCGATGCAAATTAGTATTCCATTGCATTCTAGTCCCCAAATTTCTCCTGAAATGACACCGGATAAAAAACAGAGATTATATAAATCACAAGTGTACTCTGTATACTGTCCGTAATGGATACGCTGTGGTTAGTAACTGGCATCATCCTTCCCAGAAGAATGTATGGTCGAGTGCAACAATAGGGGCTTCTTTGTGCTAATCATTTGTGCTAATCATCTCTTGATCAGTTTTTTTTTTGTATACGGCTATTTCCATTCCCCATGCACCCCATTATCTCATTATACTATCTATCCTAGAGTATTAAGGCAGAGGTTGATATCTCTCTTTATTGGAAAGTGTAACAGCCCTGCCGCTTTCCTTACTTATTAAGTTCTTTTTAATATATGTAGGATTGACGCAGGGGGTCTATGGAGCTGAACCGCATTAATTTCGGCTCTGGGGAACCTCTGCCTCCTGAGATACCTACCTCCTTAGGGGGTGCCGGTATTTCCTGCTCAGGTTTAAAGCCCCCAGTCACATGCCAAATAGGAAGCCGCCTATAACTTCACGGCTTCCTAATGGCCCATGTGATGAGACATCTAAACCTGAGCAGGAGATACCCGCACCACCTAAGGGGGTATGGCGGAGGGGGCTTCCTTAATAGACAGCACATAGCCTACAGGTGAGCCTGGGTTAAAGCTTCGTGGATTGTTGCTTTCTAGTTAATCACCGCCTACACAAAGTTATGTATTTGCTATTGCGTTTAAAAATAAAATATATATATTTCCTATTACAACCATATATAGTAAACAAAACACTTGGACATATTATCCAGGAGAAAATATGTTAGGCACTCTCCACTCAGCAAGATCAAAATATTTCAAATGTCCCTACATTTGCAGTGAAAGTCATTAAGAAATTAATATGAACTGCAAAAACACATGAGCTAAATCAAAATATGATTCTGAAGAACAGACTTCCAAGGAAGAATCCAATTTAAGATTAAAACAATATCAACTACAGTATAGTAAGTTGTGTACTCAAGTGAAGCATCTTTTTAATTTTGAGTAATGAAGATGTCAATCCAAATGCTAGAGTAGTTTAACTTAATTAGATGGCCTATTTTTCCAGACTGCCTTTCATTTCCCATTGAAAATTCAGCTTGTATGCAAGGCAACAAGAGCAATCCTGTCTATAATGAATACCTCTGGGACTGCATAGACTAATCATGACAATCTCACATTGAAAACTGGTTTTAGCAACTAGTTTAGGCTTGCAAGATTTTGTTAGATTAACTCAATCAATCAACATCAATAAATGATGTCTTGACCAAAGAACTTTTATGGACACCGAAATAAAAGCATCAACTAACCCCATTCTTATACTGCAACAGGCTATTTTATATTTGCATGTACTACTAATATTACACCAAGCACATTTTTCAAATATACTACGGTAATATTACATACAGTAAACCTCACAATGTTGTTAGTTCATATAAAGATCAATGTATAAACCAACCGTTTTGATTGTTTAGAATAGGGGTGCGTAAACTGGGGTGCGCAAGATTTTTCTGGGGGACGCGGTGTTGCAATTGCCCCGCGCTCTTCCCCAAAGCATTCAAATTAAATGCCGGGGGACCGTGCGAGACCTATGCAACTCTACTTATCGAGATTCAGAGGCTTGGTGTGACGCATCGCCATGGCAACGCTCATGTTACGTCACATGACCCGCTGTGTCATTTGACGCCGGCAAAAAAGGTAAGGGGGCACGAACACGGGGGGGAACGGCTCCAAAATGTTACACACCCCTAGTTTAGAATATGCAGGCATATCTATGAAGGGCATACTAGCCAAGTCTTCCCATTATACTGTATGAGGGGGACTTCCACTTATTTAGCAGAAAATCTTACTTTTTTCTACTTTCTCTATACTAGGTGTAGCACACTTTCCCCCACCCTCTGAAAGATAAGGCGTCTACGGTGTGTGTGGTGCATTACCTGTGGCTCACAAGAGGCTGAACCTTCGCCGTTGGGCGCCTGGGGTGCACCTGATTCAATAGGATGCCAGCGCCTCCACCTGCACGGGATCCTAACTAGGTGGGATAACCTCGTGCAGGAACAAATAATAATAGCACACAGATTATAACAATAACCTTTACTGTGACACATAGATATATGCAATAACTGGAAATAATAATGCTACTGGTTACAGCTATACCTTCACCACGCAGGGCTTTATCCCACCACCGTGTAACCCACTCCTTGTCCACAGTACCTGATGGGCCCTCGGAAACCAACCTCCCCCCCCGGGTGCCCAGAAGTGTACAATCCCCACCCCTATATGTGGTCAGCGCTGCCACTATGGTGTGTTTACTTGGTTGGTGCACTTTAAGATATAGGCACCTGCTGGGTGCTTCAGCACACGGGCATGCCGATTTAGAGATCAAGGAGATCCGCCAATCCAACGATATCCTCTGCGATGAGTCCGCCTCCGCGTGGGGTGGTGTCCTGCCGGAGTGTCCCACCGTGAAGATAGTCTCTGTCTCCACCACAGTAGTCTGTAGTAGTCTGAGACCACAAGTATCAGGGTCGCACAGCATAGCAGCTGTGTCCCTGAATTATTAAATAGCTAAGGGGGCAGGGTCCCTACCTAAGGGCCTGTACCTGTAGCAGCCACAATCTATAAACATGAGTCGGGCCTAGCTGTGGCCTAGGGGGAATCTGGCCTAGTGCAGAGGGTCACAGACCCCTGCATACACACACACCTCTTACCCCTATCCTGTCCCAGCACCGACTGGCTCTTCCTGTTTCAGCGCGCAAAATAGTATGTCCTCCTGCAGGAGACTTGACCGCGCGATTGGCCCCCTGCGTCATGTGGTACTCCTGCCCCTAAGCACTATGGGGCTTGTAGTCCCCATGGAGCCTATTCCTATGGGCTGCCGCATGCGCATAGTACACTGTGCATGCGCAACACTCATAATGGCCACCGCGACTCTTGGCACTCCCCGCGCATGCGCAACCTTGCTTAAGATGGCGGCGCTCTGCAAATAGGGCCGACGGAGCCTCCGGCGAATATGTCGCCACCCACACTAACCCCTGCACACAACGGAGGTAAGAAGGGGAGAGGTGCAACACCAGGGGATCTGGCTATATCCTCCCCCTGGTGAAAAATCAAACGTCCCCGCTTGGGAACAGCGTCACACATAATTTATATAATAAAAAAATGCAGAGCATAACTATGTACAACTTATTACATTGCATGACTCTACATGAGGTTGTATATCTGGGTAAACATAACAATTACCGCATGTATTTTACTCCGAGACCACTGGTGAGCTTCATAGTGGGGTGCCCCAATTTGATCATAGGTCATCCTTGTTGGGGGATGCTTGTATCTTTGGCTCCACCAGAGCTGTTCTACAGCAACTCCCTCAGGGGAGTAACAAGCATAGTCCTGAGGCTAAGCCTCTTCCCTTGAGGAAAATAATGTCTCTGAACAGTCTCCTTGTGGTACAAAGCACAGGCTCTATGGATCCAAAAGCTGGCTCGTTTGAGCCACCCTAGAAGGCGTTTGTCGTCTGGGCCCTTTACCTGTAGCTCCTCCGGGAGGTGCCCCGGAACTTTGGGGTCCCCTTAAAGAGGGTCGATCCATAGGACCCTCCATTGTCTCATTAACAGTCTCTTCACCCTCTGGGTGATCATTAGCGGTCTCAGAGATAGTGGCGGAGCCATAATTTTCTTGATCCGGCTCACCGTCCAGGGATGTAGCCAGTATCTCTGCATCATCCCCCACTTGTGGAATAGGGAGAAGGTGATTACGGTGCCAGACCTTTACCCGGTCGTCCGTGTCTTTTATACGGTAGACCGGGAGGCCCGACATTTGTGACTCAACTTCAAACACACCGTCACGCCAACGGTCATTGAGTTTATGCTTCCCGTTAATTCCTATATTGCAAAGGAGAACGGTGTCTCCAGGACAAATTTTCCGATGTCGGACCTTATGGTCGTAGCGCCGTTTGTTACCAGCATTCAGATGAGCAGTTGATTTTTCCGCTAATTGGTACGCTTGTTGTAAGCTGTCTTGTAACCTTTGCACATACTTGAAGTGCGTCCTGTTGGGTACCCCATCGGTAGATACCCTCAGACGTATAACCACCGGTAGCTGTGCTTCTCGCCCAAACATCAAAAAGTAGAGAGTGAACCCTGTGGATTCATGGCGGGTGCATTTGGATTCCACATGTTTACTCCACTCGGTCTTCTGAGAGACCTTCATGGTACCGAGCATGTCGACGACAGTTCGGTTGAACCTTTCCGGAAAGGAGTAGTTCAGGACATGGTGATATTTAACAGTTTAAGCAACTCCTTGATGAGTTACTTTAGAAAGTCCCGACCTTGATCAGAGTGCAAGCGATTGGGCAGTCCATAATGGATAAAGTACCTTTCCCATAATACTTTGCCACCGTAATGGCCTTCTGAGCTTTAGTTGGGAAGGCTTGGGCGTACCGAGTGTAGTGATCCGTCATTACTAGTACATTGCTGATGCCTCGGGCATCTAGTTCAATACAAAGAAAGTCCATGCTTACGAGATCCATGGGGCCGGAGCTCTTCAAGTGAGCCATTGGGGCAGCTCTGGTAGGTAGGGTCTTTCGTTGGATGCACCAGGAGCATCGGTGGCAGTGCTGTTCTACTGACTCTCTCATGCGTGGCCAGAAGAACCGGTCTCGTATCAGGCCGAACAGCTTGTCCACTCCAAGATGATAATGATCATCGTGTAGTGATCTTAGGACCATATGTTGTAGGTTCCGGGGTAGAACCAGCTGTCTTCTATCTGGGTGATTATGGTACTGCACCACTCTATAGAGCAGACAATTGTCCAGTTCAAACTTGTCCACTTCTCTCATTAGTATGGCCACCATGTCTTTTGGGGCACCTTTCAGTAATGCAGGCTTGTTCTGCTGAACCGCTGAACCGCCTGACGGAGGATGCCAACATGGCATCCCAAGGAATCTGCGACCCTTAGTTCCGAGAGAGCCATTCTATCTTCCAGAATAGCTGCCATTGAGCACATAGCTTGTATCCCTGATCCAGGGATTTCTTCCCTGATGTCATCGTCTGGGGTGGTATTCAGCCCCAGCCTTCGGGACAGAGCATTGGCTCCGATGTTCAGGGGCCCTGGTTTGTACTTCAGTGTGAACTGGTAGTTTGAGAGGGCCGCCAAGCCATCTGTGGCCTGTGGCATCCAGTTTGGTGGACGTCATTATATACGTCAACGGATTGTTATCCGTCCGTACATCGAAGGTAACGCCATATAGGCAATCATGGAGTTTGTCCACAATTGCCCACTTGAGAGCTAGAAATTCCAATTTGTGGAAGGGATAGTTCTGCTCACTGGGAGTCAGGCTGCGACTCCCGTAGGCCACGGGTCGGAGGCCAGATGGGTACTTCTGGTGCAAGACTGCCCCCAGGCTGCTGAAACTCACATCTACATGAAGAATGTAAGGCTTCTCGAGATCGGCATATGCCAGAACGGGTGCCTTTGTTAAACTCTTCTTCAACCCGGTGAACACCGTTTCACAGGCGGTTGTCCACTTGTCGCCAAATGGTTCTCGAGCTGAGGCGGCTTTTCGGCCGGTGTCCTATGGATATATTTTAAGAAGGTTGTTGAGGACCTTGGCTTTGCTGGAATACCCCTCCACAAAATGGCGATAGTATCCACAGAACCAGAGGATTGCGCATAAATCCATGACATTCTCTGGTCGGGGCCAGATCACCACGGCTTCGATTTTCGCAGTGTAACAGATGTGTACAGAGGTTCATATAATGGAGACCGATTGGGGTGCAATTATATCTTGGCTTTATTGAGCCTGTTCCTTAAGGCAGGAAAAATAAACAAAAACACAAAATAACAATATCCCTTTGTAAGGGCTAACTTACTTCCCCAGAGCCTATTTGCAGGACTGGAGGGATATTCCCATTACCAGCCTATCAACATATATCACAACATTTCAGGAAACAATATCAAAGTCTTACTTTCCTTTAGGAAGAGGGGTGGAAGTCCATCTCCATAGCAGCTGCAAAGGAGAGCTCTGTGGTATGAGGCAGCCACCTGCTTGCAAGCAATGGCTTCCTTATAACTCCTGCTGGTTGTCAGGTTTCTGCTTTCCTGATTGCCCAGATATTCCTCCTGGGTTAACCCTCTGAGTGCTGGATGAAGTACTCAGACGTATGTCTCACAGGCATAAATATTAGTAGCTGACTTCACCCTGGCACAGGCAGGATTGGTCGCTATTCCATCCGCGGATACTAAGTGACCCACGTAGGTCACTGAAGTGCAACAGAACCGATATTTGTACAGGGACAACTTCAAACCTTCTTGGCCCAGTCGACCCAGCACTTTTAGCAGCCGTTCCTCGTGTTCTTTCAGGGTTTTGCCGAAAACGATGATATCGTCAGGTATACTAAACATTCCCGTGGATTCATGTCACCGATGGTCTTTTTCCATCAACCGCTGGAACGTTGTGGGGGCACCACAAATGCCTTGGGGCATGCGGGTGAATTGATAGAATCCAGGGGACATACTAAGACCGCCTTCTCCTGATCTTCGGCGCTCATTGGTACCTGATAGTATCCAGACCTCAGGTCCAGAACACTGGTTTCCTGACAGCGCATTGAGGAGTTCTTCAATCCGCGGAAGAGTGTACTGGTCGGGTACAGTGTAGTTGTTCAAAGTCCGATAGTCCACACATAAGCGGACCGACCCATTTTTCTTCCAAACCACCACAATTGGAGACAGAGAAATGTTATATTGTTGTTTTAACACTGATTGAATAGGTATGGTAGCCTATAATGTTATAATGCTATTAGGAGAATGAATGAATCCGATTGGTGGGTTTTGTTCAGAATTCTTGTATTTTAACTGGACGTCTATGCTATCAATCATATATCCTGACGAAGCGTCGTATGACGCGAAACACGTAGAGGTGACGTCACACGCAGCAGAGAGACAGCGTTATCACGTTCATCCGGGCAGCTGTGTTTGTAACTTACCTGTGGTGTTTGTAGCGCGAGGTGCAGGGGTGGATTTTTGATATTGGAGCCTAAGGAACTATGTAACCGGAACAGCAAGTCTTTTTGGGATCTGGCATTAGTAGTAACACAGTGCTCCCATCTACCCCTCCTTCGAGCTCCCCCAGTGAAGTTTGGATTTATTGTGATCCGTTTTTATGTAAGTGTTATTTCATGCATATTATAAATATCCACATAACAGTTTGTCTGACTTAGGAAGAGATGAGGGCCTATTAATGCAGTATCAGGCACCAGCAAAAGCTGCTATGGGAAACGGACAGTTAGATGCAGTTGCCTTTCAAGAGACAACTTGCTGATCTGATAAAGACACAGAAAGTGTCAAAAAAATATTTAAAAAATACTTGAATACGTTTGATACCAGAAGTCCTCAGAAATCAATTGCACATTTACTAAAGTTTGTACAGGGCTAAAAAAGAAATAGACTATCAGCTGGACAACAATGAAACAGCTTTTCAGCAGGTCTGTACAGCAGGTGTTGAACAAACCTCTAGTCTAAAGTTGTATGAAAGATATGGAGAAACATCAGTGCCTGTAATTGAGACTCAAATTCCTCATGATCAGAGTTACAGTCCCAGTCCTGCAACTATAGATCAAATCTCAGGACCAAGTGAGATTTTTTTTTAAGGCAGTGCCCTTATGAGAATGCAATCAGCAACAATGCAGCTATCATAGCCAATCAATAGCCAATCAATGCAGCTATCATAGCCAATGCAAAAGTCAGCGAAGAGGCGAAGGTGGTTTTGGGGAGAATCCGACACTTCAGTGAACAAACCGCAGAGAAGGCTGCAGAGGCAGTTAACGTCAGCAAACTAGAGGAAGCTCCAGTTCAAAGCAGAAATTATACTGCTGCCAGTAATCAATATAAGTGCTATGCATGACACAAATGTTGTACACACAGATTCAAGCAAAATTACCAATATATTCATAGCAGACAGTACAGAAATCAAAAGTATCATGGAATGGGAAAGTCATCTGCAAGTATTATTGATGGCACTATGCGCCACACTACCAGTTGAAACCCTGCAGTTTTATGTAATATACTTATAAATATTTTGATACTCATACATTATATTTTATCTTATGTTTAATAAAGGTTAAGTAGAAGGTTTTGATCATTATATTATTAGGTTAATATATGTTAAGATTTTATATTCTTAGTAGTGGTAAGCCTGTGTATATCATTAAAGATATGATAGATATATTATAGCTGATTTATTATATATCTGTGTAACCCTTCTATGGTACCCCACCCGACATGAGATTGGGGGGGTACACTCCTTCTGGTCACTCTGAGTGGTCTGGGTGCTGTGACCTGCTGGCAAACAGGAGGGCTGAGGGCTCCGCGGTGTTGTGGGGAGAACCAGGACAGGGACAGGAGGTGATGTGGGACAGGTTACCTTGCTCTCTCTGGGTGGTGCAGTGCCTCCAGCCAGCAGGGATCCCCTGGGGTCTCCAGAGGAGAGACCCCCACTGACACTCCATTCTCCATACACAGGAACAGGGACACACACAGCAGCTTCTTTTCTGTGGATCTTTATTCAGCATAGGTGTGCAGACAGCATACAGCATGATATCACAGGCATGGTGTAATCTCTGCCTCTCTGCTCATGGCAGCTGGAATTCCCCCCCTTCCTTACCCAGGTGGGGCAAGAGGGGGAGACCTCTTCTTAGCTTCCTATCTCTCTCAGCTCTCTCTCTCTAGTCTCCTGATCACTAACTGAATTTGGGAATATGTCTCAATTTGAATATCCTCAGGGAGTGTTTCTAGCTTTGAATCATTACAACTCAAAGCTGGATACCGATTGGCTCACACACACACATTAGGGGGTGTTCCAACCCATATCCACCCTTTGGATTAACACATTCAAATGTTGCTTAGGCCCGCCTCTGAATATTGCTACAATACTTCAGAGCTGAAACTCACAAACAGGCCAACTGAAGGAATTAACCTTTCCACTGCCTGTTCTAACAGGACTGACAGAGGAAAGGCCCAGAATTAGCAATAGCTGCAGAAGGCCAGGCTATATCTGTATTTGGTAAAAATACATGAGGTCATGTACATTTAAGAAGGGGTGAATGTGTAATTGCTCAAAGAAAGCGGCACATAAGGTATGCATAACACTTATCAGGTGACTGTTCCGGTCCAGCTAGGGTTGTCCCTGCAACATCAGAATGTTGTTCCTTGAATGATAAGGGGGTCAGTAGAAGATTCAGTGAGGAACTCTAAATGTTTAAAGTGCCTAGTAGTGTTATTTTTCTCCTACATCTTTGTGAATAATATTATGCCCTGCCTGTAATCAGGTGAATTTGATTTATTTAGGTAACTATATTTGATAATGATATTTAGAGAGTTCTGTCATCATTTCATTATGTCCCTTGACATTTCTGAGCTTTTGTAATCCTAGAAACCTACGTCAAAATTATATTTTTAATACTAGACTCAAACACCAAAGCACCAGACTTGCCAAGTCACATAGCCCCACTGCATGACACTAGATTTTGAACCCCTTCCCACAGTCTCCTCGTGAATGGTAAAACTTACACGGGGAGGCCACAAAAAGGGAGTTTTCATGCAACTGAGCCATATCCTTCCAGGGTAGGCAGGATGTGATGACACGACTTGGGGTGTGTTGATGCAAATTGCATCATCGTGCCATTGGTCATGGCAATCACACAGAAATGGAAGAAGTTGACAAGTTTTAAGCACATAATAGTTAATCAATCCCACTGTGTGATGTTAATCGAGCTGCTTGATAAAGCAATCACACTGTCTAAAAGCTATTTAAAAGAAAGAAAATATATAAAATCGTAAACATTTACAAGGGTAATTGAAGGCGAGCTGCTGATTAGAACATACTGTACAATTTTTGCAAAGAACACATTATTATTCATATGAAATCAATGCCTCATCAGACTTTAAGACCAACTGTAAAATTATACTTTGAAATCTGATTTTCTTGCTATGGTTGCATTTTAAATAATTACAAATAGAAATGTGTTAGAATTGTAAGCAAAACTGTTACATTAGTATTTAATTATGTTACCGCCTCTAGAACATTGTAGTACTCTTGAATATAGAGTACAGTTTGGGACACTGCTCCATATAAAACTGAATAAAGTGAAGAGTCACCAAATTAAAGAAGTTAGAAGGTCTTATTTATGTGGAAATTGTTAAGATTTCAAGGACAAATCCACGGGGAGAGTCTGTAGTGCAGAATCACCTGGGTTTGTTGCAGATAGCTGGAGCCAGGTATCCGGATTCATGTGCGATAGTCAGTGAAGAGTTCACTGTAGAAGCAGGCAGAAGGGGTAGACAGGGTGGTTGGCAGGCAGTAGAGTAGTCGGATGGATTGGGGTCAGGGCAGGCAGTGGGCAGAGAGTAGTCAAGAGCAAGCCAGAGTCAGGAATCAGGTATTAGGAATAACAGAAGCAAACTAGTAAAACAGACTGTAATAAGCACCAAGATTAGCAAAGAGTACAGGAAGTACTAGGTACTGCAGCAAGGGAGCAACACAACCTTACTTCAGCTAGCAAAGCTGTAACAGATAGCAGGGAATGGTTTTTATTGTAGGTTTTGGAAGGTCGGTGGTGTAGTCAGTAGTTGTATAGCGTGGGCCTGCACAGGATAACACAGTCCTAGAATGTGACCTCACATTATCCCCTCTTGTAGGGGGAGCGGCACAGGCTTTATTTACAAACCCTAAATGGAACTCTTTATTTTGGCGCAGAGAATGTACTTGCATGATCAGCGACTTTGGAGACATAGAATTAGAGCTGAAGAACCTCTTACAGATAAACAACACAGAGCAGGAGTGCTCCATACAGATTGCAGACTTGAAATGATACAGTTTCTTATGAATAGCAGGTACCTGATTTGCTTCAAAGGATGCAAGCCGGGATTTCGGGACCGCCCTTCCTGGGTTTGTGAGTATCATTCATGACCAGTGAAGATTTGCTGCAACATTATGGATATGTTTACTTTCACTGGGGTATTATTGCCAGACCTTGCCTTTGGTTCCAGTTGGTGCTCATCGGCTTCGTCCTGGCATATATCTTTCCCTATCTTTAGTTTATTATCCTTCAGCTGCCTGGTCTAACTCATGGCCACATGGACATTCCATTTTTTCAGGGGTTAACATACCTTATCTCCAATTGCCTCTTTTGTCCGGGCTTTTGTAGTGTCTGTCACTGAGGTCATTCCTCTAGTTGCTCCTTATGAATAGCAGATTTGGAGTGAAAACGTTCTCTTGTGACTGCCAACTCTGACGGATCTTGCAATTAAGGCAAAAATTAAAAGTTCTGCAGATCAGAAGTAGGGACTGATTCATCAGTTAGATCTGACAGGTGAAGCTGATCAAACATCTCTGGGACAGAAATAAGTGTTTTGTAAATTTAGATATGCACGGCGGACCAGAAAGAATTGAGTAGTTGGTGTTATTCTAGTTTCTTGGACACAAAAAACTGCTGCCCATGAGTAGTTTCCCATGAAGACTCTGATTTGGTAGCGTCATAGGGAGACTCACATGACATATTAGGCATCGCTAACTTAGAAGCAAAGAGTTGCTGCTCAGCCGATTGCTTATACAGATGCTTATACAGATGCAAGTTAATAATGATAGTCTGAATACCTGGACATGCAGAATGGCAGAAAAGCTCCGGACTCTGGTACAGGTTTTGAAAGTTTGTCGGAAGGCCGATAGACAGATGTGAATTTCTCCATAGGTGTTCCAGAGTATGACATACAGTATGAAGCAGAGAGGGTTCTTCAGAATCGGAAAGCAATAGCTAGTGGTGTAATTTTATTATTCTGATCAGCATGCAAATGTTTATCAGCATGCTCTTCCACTAATTGAGTCTGGTCAAAAGACAGCATGGACAATCACTGAGGGAGCCCAATAAAAGATTCAGATATAATCTTTATGTCAAGGGCTTGTCAAGTTACAAATAGTGACTTATCCGTGACAGTCACAGCGAAGAGATAGTTCACTGCCGTTTGATTGGACCAGCCGGAGGTCAGCACCTTGAGGAAGTTGGGTGTCAGGATGTATCAATACAAATGCTTAGGAATTAGTAATGGGTACAACAGGCTCAGCACGGGAATCAGTGAGAGGTGAACTTGTCTAAGAAGCAGGTGCCCTAAAATCAGCAATGGGTACATCAGGCACAGCAGGGGAATCAATGAAAGGTAAACTTGTCTTTAAAGCTAGTGCCATGGAAAATGTCATTTTAGCTCCAGGAAAGCAGTTTTTGCTTGAGTTCCCCCCAAAAAAGAAACAGGTTTCCTAAGGAGGTTCGAAACAGGTCTTGGGCTGGATATGCCTTAATCCAGCAGTGTGCAAACTGAGGGACGCGCCCCCCAGGGGGGGCGGGAGATTTGTCTGGTGGGGGGGTGGGGGCCGCGGGCAGTTGCAGAGGCCCTGCGCTCTTCCCCAAGGCATTTAAATTAAATGCCGGGGATCACGTGAGGCCTCTGCAACTCTATACTTTCCGTGGTTCAGGTGCTCTGTGATGCGTTGCCATGGCAATACAGCGTCAAATGACACCGCAGGTCACGTGATGCAAGTCTAAGATAGGGAGGGGGCGCGAGCATCCAGGCAGGGAAGACAAGGGAGCGCAGCAGCAAAAGTTTGCACTCACCTGCCTTAATCAGTCAAGGCAACTACAGCACACAGAGATAGCCCTGGGTCAACCTATTGCTGCAACATAAGGACAGAGTATTAGCAAACCCCTTATTCAGCCCATAACGTACTAATTTCTCCCAAAAGGCACTGCAACATATTGCAAATTTCTTGCATACCTGCCATGGCTCTCCAGGTGGATAGAAAACCCTTTTCTATGGTGCCATACAATATATCAGGGTTTCAAGGGGAAATCCACAGGGAGAGTCTCTAGTGCAGAATCACCTGGGGTCGTCACAGATAGGTGGAGCCAGGATCCACGGTGCGATGGTGAGCGAAGAGTTTAAGAAGGAGCAGACAGAAGTGGTAGGCAGGCAATCCAAGGTCGGGGGGGGGGGGGAGAGCGGCAAGCAGGAGCGTAGGGAAGGCAGCAGGCAGAGAGTAGTCAAGGGCAATCTGGAGTCAGGAAACAGGTATTAGAAATAACAGAAGCAGAGTAGTAAGACAGACCGGAATCAGGACCAGGATTTACAAAGAGTAGAGGAAGTACGGGAGAAACACAACTTACTCCAGCTAGCAAAGCTGTTGGGAAACTGGGTAACGGAGTCAGGAGCAAGGGAGGGTGACACCACCAGCTTCCTCAGTAGCAGAAATGTTGTGAAATGTTGTGAAACCCAGATAGCAGGGAGACGTCTTCTTATACAGTAGGTCTTTGAAGGTCTGGTTGTGTAGTCAGCAACTGTATAGCAAGGGCCTGCACAGAATAATGCAGTCATAGCATGTAAAACCTCAAAGAAATACTAATGACACAGACATTGAAATTAGAGAAAAGAAGATTTCACAAGCAGCAAAGGAAAGGGATTTTTTTTGCCATAAGGGCAGTTAAAATGTGGAATGTACTACCCATGGAAACTGTTGTGGCAGATACAGAATGTACATGTAACCCAGGTCTCCAGCAGCCCCTTGAGACCCCCCTCCCCTGGAGCAGCTCGAGCGCGGGTGCCGAACGACCCGACGGCTGCTTCCAAGGGTGGGGGCTGGAGCAGGGAGCAGCGCGGCTTCTCCTGCCTGCGGCCGGTTGCCGGGGACGCGATCGGGCCGTTGCTAAGGCCGCGATCGCATCTCTAAGGTCCCGGCGGCCGCAGAGCAGGGCGCCGCCATTGCGGAGAGACTCGCGCATGCGCAGTGATCGCGCGAGGGCAGGAAGAGCCCCAGAGACAGGGCAGAGTCGCGCGAGAGTAGAGAAGGAGCAGGAAACAGTGAGGCGGCCATTAGTAGTTCGCGCAGGCGCAGGGAAGGCGCGCACGCGGCCCCAATGTAATTGCAGCCTCCACGGGACTACAACTCCCATGAGGCTTAGGGGCAAGCACATCAGGTGCCTCCGTGTGGCCAATGAGGGCCAAGGATCTCCAGAGGGAGAAAGTGGATACATTGTTTGGGCTGCAGCACGTTTGTCAGTTGGAGCTGGGGAGCTGTGAGGGAAGGAAGGGTGCAGAGAGCATGTGCAGCTCCTGCATCGAGTAAGGTCCCCCACATCCCAAGTAAGGCCCCAACTCCCCACCAGGTTAGTGGGTAAGTGCTGAGGGACGGCCCAGATAGGGACGCTGCCCTTAGTGCGTGTGTGTGTGCTGTCTTGTCAGGATCACGGCTGGCAGGGTTGTGAGGCCTGACAAGAAGGCATAGTGCTAGTGTGCAGCAAGTTGCTGTACGCGTTCCAAAGTTTGCAGTGCGTAGCTGTTAGTGTTAGTGTTAGTGTTAGGGTTCAGTGAGTGTTAGGACTGGGATGAGTTAGGGGAGTGGGGCAGGTTATTACCCCGCAGGCCCTAGGAGTTTCCCCCAAGCCACCCCAGGTTGCGGTACATCAGGGACAGGCCCTAGGTTAGGGTTCCTGTCACTTTAGGGTTAGTTAGGGATAGACAGGGATAGCGGCGGTTGCTGTTTCCGTGATGCGGTTGGTGTTGCCGTGATTCGGTTGTGTTCCCGTGAAGCGGTGGGACCCTCGTTGGGGTTCCTGGAGAAGTACCTGGATAGGATCAGACGGATGCATCGCACGTCTGACCCTTTTAGAAGAGTGTTGCAGGCCCGAGCATCGGAGTGCTCGGAAGGTATTCAATATATATATGTGCACCAACAGGCCTAACACATTAATTAGTGACTGCGCAGTCACCCACGTTCTCTACTAGAGTGCGGGACATTGGGTGGGGATTCTCGGGACACTGGGTGGGATCACCTAGTATTGGGGAAGCATCCTGCGCGACGCAGTAAGTGTCTCCTCTAGAGAGGGACACAGGTTATGATGATATTGCGTGATCTGTTTTCTTGCATAACACAGTCAAGTTCCTAGTTAATATATATATATCTGTGTGAGTATCGATTATTGTGATTGTCCTGCGAGGAACCACTTCCCCTATGGTGGAAGCCATCGCAGGTGGAGGCGCTGCATCGTTGGAAGTAAGTACCCCTAGTATAAATGCCCCAGGTTCCCCATGGCGGAAGCTCAGCCCTCCTGTGAGCCAACAGGTATAGCACCACACTGAGAAGTAGTCAGATACACCTACACACCCCAATCTCACTTAGGGTGGGGGTAAGGGGGCTACATACAGTATCTGTAAGAATGATGAGAAATGTTTTATTAGAAAGGAATGGTATATAGGGTTATGCTAAATGAGCTAAACACAAGAAAAATGTTGATTGAGGGAGAAATCTTATTACTGGAGTCAGGAAGGAATTTATTTTTTCACTTACAAGAGATAAATGGCAAATATTTCCCTGGGATTTTTGTTTGCCTTCCTCTGATTCAATATAACTATAAATATAGGAGGAGTATCTCAAGCCAATTAAATGAAACATAGGCTGAACTTGATTTGTCTTAATGTGCATGTAGGTTGTCCTTGTAAATCAGGTTCATGCTAAGCTGCTTTTAGTAAAACTATAAAACTATAAAGAGAACTCTGGTTCTGGACTGTTGTTTTATAGTGGGTAATGTGGAAAAGTTCCTGGAAATACTTCCTGGGCGTTCTGAATGGTGCACACAGTCTCTCCAGGTGGAGGAACTTCTCTATTGCACTTTTCATTTAAAAAGATACCGCCTGTCTAAACAGGGAAGCAACTAGGTGAACTACAACTTCTGCCAACTGAAGAACTCAAGACACCCCTTATAGGATCAATGCTGGATATAAGTGCTGTGCCAAGGGAGGTACAGAGGTGGCACACTTTATTCTAACATGGCTGGTGCCGCAAGCCATTTCCCGGCTTGCTCGTTTTTTTCCCTCGGCGTGCCGCGCGTCATCGATGCGCGGTCACGCTTCATCGGGAGCCCTGGGTTGCTGTAATGTGGGGGATTGTGGTGGGGGGCTCTGGGGGACCCAGCGGACCCGGAGAGGGGAGGGGGAAGCCCCGATCGGAGGACCGATCTTCCGAGGCTCTGGCGCGCGCACGGGACACCTCGGCGCGCGCCCGGTATCTGTCGCGGCCGATACCGGGTAAGTGTTAGAATAAACTCGGCCGCGATAGTAAACACTTGCATAACCCGGATAGCTCGGGTGGGGTTACAGATATTAGAGATATTTGGGAGAAAATGTGAATATATATTTATATATATATATATATATATATATATATATATATATATATATATAGGAAATGGAAACAATACTGTGTGCTCATTGTGTGCTCATTTACATGTCTTAGACAGGTCTGCAACCCTGCCTTTCACCATTATCACCCAGCATACAGTGCTCCCACTGCAGCAAGGGATTCTGTAAAATGACATGCAAATGAGCACACAGTGCCAGCTTTTGCTTCAAATCCATTTTGACATGGACCGCTATAAGTTTATGCTTGCTGCATTGCACAACTTTTCAGCACAGCCTGGGTTAAGATGCATAGCCAGTAAATCTACCCACAGGGAGCTGTTTCAACCTTTAGGGTCTCATTTAGGGTCAGCATTGAGGCTAGTTATACTGGCTTTGCAATTTGAAGCTTGGATGTGGTATCCACAACACATTAGTTAAGTTATGGTGTGTAAAATAAAAACCCTCCACCGTAAGATATATATATATATATATATATATATATATATATATATATATATATATATATATATATATACAGTGTTCGACAAACCTATACATTTGCACGCCCCGGGCGAGTGGATTTAACATCGTGGCGAGATCCTATTGGCCCAAGCAGCACACGTTTGATACTAGGTGGCGAGTAGATTTTTTTGTTCGGCGAGTAGATTTTTTGGTGATTTGTCGACCACTGTATATATATATATATATGTATATATATATATATGTATATATGTATATATATATATATATATATATATATATATATATATATATATATAGTCAGCTTAGCCCAGCTGACTTCCGGCGCTGCCGAGAGACCCGGCACCGGATGCGTTTTTTTTTAATTAACTGGCCTGCCCGGGCCCCCTGATCCACGGGGCCCGGGATGCCAACACCGACAGTCTCCCACTTTTGGCGGCCCTGGTTGCTCTGCCTGCAGATACATGCCACAGACAGCATGTTTTTCTAATTTAGCAGAGTCACGGTCATATAATATTTTGAAATTTCTCAATTGAAAAAGTAAAAGTGTTGTTTATCATCTCTCCTGTCCATGTGGTCTTATTTATGTTGTTATGACCACAAGGGAAGTTCGGTTCAGAGTTTTGGAACATACACGTAACATAAAAAATGCAAAACGTAACCTTGATTCATCAGTAGCCGCCATTTTCTTTACCAACATGGGTAAGACCATATTGTCCTCACTGGGTTTGCCTTCGACAGGGTCTCTCTTGGCATCCGTGGTGGTGACCTTGAGAGAGCCTTGCTGAGGCACGAATGCAGGTGGATAGTACAATTGGGGACTATGGTACCTCAGGGTCTTAATGACTATTTTGGCTTTGCTATGTTCCTTTAAATATGCACCTTATATAGGTTTCAAACTTATCTTTTCTTCCTTTTTTTAAAAATGTATTTATATTTTTAATAGAACACAACTAGTGATATCTTTCACCATAGCCTCATGGAAAATGAAGATATGATGACATGACAAAGAAGTCTAACTACTAGGACTCATGCAGTGTCAATAGCTCCAGCTGCAGTAATACTGGATTTGTCATCTTCGTCAGATATCAAGTTGGATACAGCTTTACAAGTTTCAACGTAATCCTCAGGTGTTGATTTGCTGATGACCCTATATGGTCACATCTAGCAACATTAGAGCTACAGTATTCTTGTGCGAATAACTGTTTGTGATTCACATTTAGTAGCCTGTATACTCTTTTTCCGATATTTCCCTTTGCCCATATATCATGTCATGACTAACTGTTATCTGATTGGTCACTCCTAAAAGCGATTCCTGTTACTTTGGGAACAGTGGCTATACAGCTGAAGAATACAAACACTAATCATACCGGTATGTCGATCCTGCATATCTACACTGTGCGGGTCTATTCCACTTGCCATGTGGGCATTAATGATGTTAGTATAACATATGCTAGGTGTGTATTGTTAAATCAGGGTAAATGCTAATGGGAATGATTATTTCCATAAGTCAACAACACGGCACTTGACAGCAATCATTTCATTGGATATCGGGTGCAGTATCAGGTTACTATAGCGACGGGACATAGTGACGCTAATAGCATGATGACATCAGCAAGTTGTGGATTTTAAAATCAGCTGCTTCACTCGGACTTTTAATATGAATCAGCTGGGGAAGACCCAGCATTGGCGCAAACTTTATGTGCACCTCTACCTATAAATACTGCGTTCTTTCTTGTGCAAATCCCACACCCAGAAGAAGACCGTTGTCAAAATGCGTTGGAGCGGGAGCTTAGGTTGGGGGACCCCTCTCTTCTCACCATGTCTCAGGGACCGTGCATCTGCATTATTTGGCTCTTCTGGTGATGTATTAAGGACTGTGTTCTATGATGGACTGTGTTCTATACTTGGACTGATCTTCATGTGCTATTATTTTTACACTGCCACAGGATCCTTTGGATTGTTTAGCTAGCTACTTCATTGTACTATTAGCTCTTATCACCAGCTTCTAGTATTTTCAGTATATATTTACTGTGTTTCCTGTGTGTGTGTGTGTAGTTGCATGCAATTTCTCTTAGTAACCCTGTCCTTTGCTTACCACATGTATGGTTGTGATATTTCTATTTAAGGGGAGGTTACTTCATACCATCTTTTGAAATTGATTACTTATTTGTGCCCATTCGAGGTCATATTAACCTTTATGGTATGACCAGTGCTCACCTTGTTGTCCCCTCTGTGATTTGAGCAGTTTGGTTGGAGTTCCCCTCCGTTTTATCATTCGCCCCTGTTTTTATGTAATTAATAAATTGTTATTTTTTACGGTATACCTGTGTGCCCTTTCTTGGATATCTTTTCCTTTTGTGTATATATATATACACAATTATGTGAAAAAGAATGTACACCCTCTTTGAATTCTATGGTTTTATATATCAGGACATAATAACAATCATCTGTTCCTTAGCAGGTCTTAAAATTAGATAAATACAACCTCAGATGAACAACAAAACATGACATATTACACCGTGTCATGATTATTTAACAAAAATAAAGCCAAAATGGAGAAGCCATGTGTGAAAAACTAAGTACACCTTATGATTCAATAGCTTGTAGAACCACCTTTAGCAGCAATAACTTGAAGTAATCGTTTTCTGTATGACTTTATCAGTCTCTCACATCGTTGTGGAGGAATTTTGGCCCACTCTTCTTTACCACGTTGCTTCAGTTCATTGAGGTTTGTGGGCATTTGTTTATGCACAGCTCTCTTAAGGTCCCGCCACAGCATTTCAATCGGGTTGAGGTCTGGACTTTGACTGGGCCATTGCAACACCTTGATTATTTTCTTTTTCAGCTATTCTGTTGTAGATTTGCTGGTGTGCTTGGGATCATTGTCCTGTTGCATGACCCAATTTCGGCCAAGCTTTAGCTGTCGGACAGATGGCTTCACATTTGACTCTAGAATACTTTGGTATACAGAGGAGTTCATGGTCGGCTCAATGACTGCAAGGTTCCCAGGTCCTGTGGCTGCAAAACAAGCCCAAATCATCACCCCTCCACCACCGTGCTTGACAGTTGGTATGAGGTGTTTGTGCTGATATGCTGTGATTGGTTTTTGCCACACGTGGCGCTGTGTATTATGGCCAAACATCTCCACTTTGGTCTCGTCTGTCCAAAGGACATTGTTCCAGAAGTCTTGTAGTTTGTTTAGATGCAACTTTGCAAACCTAACCCGTGCTGCAATGTTTTTTTTAGAGAGAAGAGGCTTTCTCCTGGCAACCCTTCCAAACAAACCATACTTGTTCAGTCTTTTTATAATTGTACTGTCATGAACTTTAACATTTAATATGCTAACTGAGGCAAGTAGAGTCTGAGATGTAACTCTTGTTTTTTTTGCAATTTCTCTGAGCATTGCATGGTCTGACCTTGGGTGAATTTGCTGGGACGTCCACTCCTGGGAAGATTGGCAACTGTCTTGAATGTTTTCCACTTTTGAATAATCGTTCTCACTGTAGAATGATGGACTTTAAATTGTTTGGAAATGGTCTTATAATCTTCCGAGATTAATGGGCAGCAACAATTGCTTCTCTAAGGCTTAGAACCCGCTGCGGACAGCTGGGCGCGCGGGCCACCAGCTCCTTACCTCATGCCTGTCTGTCCCTGCTGCCTCCTTCCGACGAGGCTCACTACGCGCTGTGAGGAATCAGCCGGCAAGGGATGCAAGAGGATTGCGATCCCGAGCGGTGACGCGTCACGTGCTGTGCTGGTGAGCCTATTAGCACCGGGGGCTGGAGTGTCAGAGCTTCCCCCACCTCCAAAAGGTAGGGGGGCGGGAGTGAGTGTGTGTATGTATGTGTGTATATGTGTGTATATTTGTGTGTTGTGTGTGGGGTTGGGACGGACCGGGGGACGGACGGACCGGGGGGTGGGGGGAGCAGCATGGAGGGGGAGCAACACGGAGAGCGAGCAGCCGAGGGCATGTGTGGGGGCTCGCTGCACCCTCTTGCAGCCCAGGAGACTGCAGCCCTCCACTCAAAACACGCCTCTCCCCCCACCTCGCTCCAGCTCCCGCTCCCTACGGACCACAGGTAGCGGTCAATTGCCTCTCCACGCGCCGCCTGCATGCAGTGGGGGCGCGCTTACTGAGGCAGCGGGGCCTTGGCCTAAGATCATTGCTGATATCTTTCCTCCTTGGCATTGTGTTAACACACACCTGAATGCTCCAGACCAGCAAACTGCTAAAACTTCGGCTTTTATACAGGTGGTCACACTTGCTGATCATCAATTAATCAAGGGCATTTGATTAGCAGCACCTGTCTGCTACTTAGCATCTTAATTCCTATGGCAGCAGTACGGGTGTACTTAGTTTTTCACACATGGCTTCTCCATTTTGGCTTTTTTTTTGTTAAATAAATCATGACACGGTCTAATATGTCATGTTTTGTTGTTCATCTGAGGTTGTATTTACCTAATTTTAAGACCTGCTAAGGAACAGATGATTGTTATTATGTCCTGATATGTAAAACCATCGAATTCAAAGAGGCTGTACTTTCTTTTTCACAGAACTGAACACATACACATATATATATATATATATATATACAGTGTTCGACAAACCTATACATTTGCTCGCCCCGGGCGAGTGGATTTAACCCCCGGGCGAGTAAATATTGGCCCAAGCAGCACACGTTTGGTACTAGGTGGCGAGTAGATTTTTTTGTGTGGCGAGTAGATTTTTTGGTGATTTGTCAACCACTGTATATATATATACACTGTATATATACTGTATATATATATATATATATATATATATATATATATATATATATATACACACACACACACACACACATCTTACGTGGAGGTTTTTTTTGTATATACTGTATATATTTAAGAGGGAACATAACCAACCACTTTATCCTTTGTAAAATGTATACTTAATGGGCCTAAAGATGTTATGCGTCCGTGACAAAAATACGACCGCTAAGTATTACATGACAAGTCAATTAAAACTATGTTATGGGTTATTTTATACTAATGAAGCATTCAGTTGTTTTTGATAATATAGTTTTGTATTGTTCTAGTAGCCTGATATGTATAATCCTACATTTT
This sequence comes from Ascaphus truei, assembly GCF_040206685.1. Taxonomy (NCBI): domain Eukaryota; kingdom Metazoa; phylum Chordata; class Amphibia; order Anura; family Ascaphidae; genus Ascaphus; species Ascaphus truei. The sequence continues at coordinate 109,372,885 of NC_134484.1, read as the reverse complement.
GTATTCTATATTATTCTCTAAGCTGAAGCAAAATGATAAGCCATAGCTGCATTCTGATTCATGAGGCAAAGCAAAGTCAGAGGTATTGGTCACAGTAGAGTAAATAAAAGTACAATCCTCACATGGAGTAAAAGCTTAAATAATTCTGGTTTTGCTGTCATTTATTGCAATATTTTTACCTGCATGAAGTATTTCATTTTTTACCAATCATCATTACCATTTGTGCACAACTATTATTTTATTATTTAAAGACAGGAGTTTATGTTAAATACATTTGGCAGTGACTGAAAAATTGTTAATTTATTCCCCAGTTTTGGTGAGCATGTCTTCTGTATGAAGCGTCAGCTAGTTGCTAGTACATATGAACACAGATGTGCTTTGCAAACATTTCCTCTAAGTTGTCCTGTAAAATATGATATTCATAAGGTCATGGAGTTTCCATGCAATAATTCTTGATTGGCACTATTGCAATTAAATAAATAGACCTCATAAAGTCTCCCGGCAAACACAAGCACACTAATCAGCCACTAATAGAAAACACAAAAATCATACAGAACAAATAATAGATTTGCCTGATTAATGAACACAACTATTCTGAGACCACTGCAGGTCCACAGATTCTTCGCTGGGAATCCTTATCATTGACGAAACAGAACATAATTTTGACCTAATTTATTAATATGTAATTGTTTCATTACAATGTTTAATTTCATATGTGTCCTAAAGGTGATTAAAAAAAGTAATGTCAATGCAAATAAATTCATCTTCATCTTTAGAGTCTTTATTTTTTTTAAAGCAACAAATGGTAACTCTATACATCATGTCATAAACTTACTGTAGATCTAAATGCATTTTAACAGCAATTGCATCTTTAAGATTATTTGAACTTTTATCTGGAGCATCTTTCACATACCCGTTGTTTGTTTCCTACATACAGCTATTTGACTCGAAACGCTAAATGCAGACTCTTTTTATCCTTTTACTACTATGCACACCCTTTTTATATTACTGTATATATTCTCTTCCCATAATGGGCACAACAAATGGCTAGGGGGAGAGGAGGCACCAAGTGGTTTATACCAGTCTACTAGACTACATGAGCATTAAATAGCTGTGGAGAAGGAATGCAGTAACCACTAACATATAGTAATGGTATCAGACTATGGTGCCAAACAGCCCTTTGGGATAGTCTCAAAAATATCATTAATTTTCACTGTATGCTAGGTTTTGTGGCACAATTCCAAAGCTGGCTTTCTGTAAAAATCATTTCAAGCTTAGTATTTTGTTATTTGCTTGCAGCAACATCACAGAAACAGTAGTGAACCATATGTTGCTACTTAGCAGTTTTCTATGTAAGTCCCAGAGCAAGTACGTGTTTGACAATTAACCTGTTCGTTGCTGGGAAAGACAGTAGCAGATTGCAAAGAAATAGATTGTAGACCTCAAGCACTGAAAAGGTTACTGTTAAGAACTGATACATGCTGTGTTATAGTGAAAAAAAGGGAGCTAGCACTACTAGTGTTCACTTAAAATATACCGTGAATAAATTGAATCAAATCTAGTGATTAATACAGTGAAAACGTGATGATAACGTGAAAAAATGAACTAAAACCCCCTGCTCAAACCCAGCTGGTGGGGACTGGTTCCACTGGTCCCCCAATTCGTAGAAATCCGTTCGCAATCCAGGGGGAGCATATAAGGGAGATAAAACAAAATACAATAAAATGTAGATAAAATACGGGCAGTAAAGAACAGTTGTCTTTGCGGGAATGACCTCTCTTCTAATTGTGGTGAAGACCTCCACTCTCAGCAAACATCGGTGTATATGAGGGAGAAAAGATATCCATAGTGCAGACCAATCATAAAAAACGTAACTTTTTATAGGGTTTATAAAATGAACACTTACAATAAAAACATTCAAATAATGCATGTATCACAAAACTGTGATGGAAGAGAGTTAGCTGCGAACTTCTGGCTCACCCACCACCTCCGGTCTGCGAACACTGCGTAGGACGCCGCAACGCTGGACACTCCACCTCCTGTAATCCCTCTGGTGTGTTCTGGTCTCGTCACCTTCGATAGCTACGTGGGACGTCGCTATGTTAAGTTCTCCACCTCTGGGGCTCCCTGTGAGCCAGAAGTTCGCAGCTAACTTTCTTCCATCACAGTTTTGTGATACATGCATTATTTGAATGTTTTTATTGTAAGTGTTCATTTTTTAAACCCTATAAAAAGTTACGTTTTTTATGATTGGTCTGCACTATGGATATCTTTTCTCCCTCATATACACCGATGTTTGCTGAGAGTGGCGGTCTTCACCACAATTAGAAGAGAGGTCATTCCCGCAAAGACAACTGTTCTTTACTGCCCGTATTTTATCTACATTTTATTGTATTTTGTTTTATCTCCCTTATATGCTCCCCCTGGATTGCGAACGAAGAACTGATACATGACAGGTAAGATTTCATACATTAACTCTATCATGTGGCTTTGTGTTCCTATAGTATATGATGGTAAGAGAGCAATAAAGTACTTCATAATATTAGTTACAGTATTACAAGATTGCAGTGCTACAATGTCTAAAAAGCAGGTGATGGAAATAACCAAAGAATGCAAATACCTGATGTTTTATAGAGAACAAATACACATTTATGTAATTTAAGTCAAACAGAATATTTACAGATTCCAATGTTGATATGAATCCTTAATTATGGAATAGTGTATAGGAGCTGGGTGTTTACAAGCCAGTTACAATGTTTAAAATTGTGGAAAATGATTACATTGGTAGCACAGAAGTGAATCTCAGGGGTATTTTACGGTAGATGTTTTTTCTCAGTGCAATATTTATACAGATGGTTTACCTAAGCTGTTAAATGTAATGATTGCTTTGTATCCTTATTAAGCAACAATCGGTCCTTTCAGCCTAATTGCTATTGTGTAAGTACAGCAGCAAACTCTGTTCTTTTTAATTAGTGACTTACAGGTAGTCAGGCCTAAAGGGGAATAAACACAAAGGCATCTATTCAAAGAAAATTAGGCCTGCATGAAAAATGTCTAGTACAGTAATGTGCAATGTGCATATTAAAAATATGTACACTGTACATAGGACATATTGTACATGACAGAGGAGGCAGCCGGGATAGCTAACCCCAAAGATTATACTTCCAAAGGCTTATTTTCTTAGTGCAATTGCTGGCGGATACTGGTTTCATACAATACCTTATCCATTCTGTATCTCAACAGGGCAATCCCTCCTACAATCAAAGTGAACTATCCAATGACCTGTTTAAGAGGTCTTATCTTTGGTGATTGATAACTTTTTTTACCAAAATCTGACACGTATAAGTATTTTTAAATTTATTTTAAGTCAAAATTGGGAGGGGTTTGATATCCTCTTGCAACTCCCTTTTGGGTGGTGTCACTGGGGTTCAGCAAGGGCTTGTACAGCCCGAGTCCCCCATCCCCACCTTAGCAAACAAAGACATACCCAATCCGTCTACACCTCCCCTTTTCTAAATACGTAAAAGGTTAAATCTTGGGGGGGAAAAACTGGAAATATTTATTGATTTGTGAACTTAAGCAAAAACAAAAATGCCCATTTCTACTGCAGAGCAGCATGAAGATCAACGGTGTGGGGGCTCTCTTTGGCTATTTTTTTTATCCTCACAAACAAATATATTTAGTCACTCTAATTCTAGTTTCCAGAAATTATTTTAGCATATTAGTTTAGCAGAATACTGTATATGGAACGGTCCACTCTTAGATTTTTTTCTGATGATGTCCTTAAAATAGCGGATATTTTTGGGGATTTTGAAACATCATTTTAAAGCAGGGATTGCTATCCCATGACTATACCACCTAAAATATGCTACAATTGCATGCCAAGCTCATTTAGGATGGGTCACACAATGCATTTATTATATTGGTTTGTACACAGAATTGTATCACATCTCTTAGATTTAAATTGCAATGTTGTGAATGCAATTATAATGATTAAGTATAAACAACAAAAAAAACAATTCTCAAATGTAACAGTAAGGATGTATGATGTATGAATTTTAAGTCCTTTATTCAAAACTATTTAAGAGAAACATAATGGTTCTCTGGAAGGCAGCAGCTGCTTTATAATAGCAATCATTCTCTGAGTTTGTGTTTCCACTGTTTCAAACAAATTCAATTAGCTCTTGCACTTCAAAACCCCGAAGGCAGAAAGAAGATGATACTAGGATGCTTTAATCTAATGCTTATACTAAAATTGTCTGCACTGTTTTTTTTGGATTAATACCTAGAAAAACAATTTTAATAACATTGTTTTTTTTTCTTTTGTTTACATACAAATAAACTTCTATCCAGAGATATATAGGGGTCATGAAGAGTTCTCAATTAAATGAAGCTGCATCACTAAGTATGATAAATATGAAACACTGTATTATTATTATTATCCCATTTACAATCTAATGCCTGTATCACATTGATTCAAATGAGATTTAGGGGGGTTATTCATCAAAGTTCTTTGCTGAAAAACCTGAAATATTTTATAATGGGTTGCTTGATAAATATAATGGGTTGCTTGATAAATAAGGTGATATTTTTTGCACGAGTATTCATCAGGTTTTCAGCATGACAACAGGAAGATCTTTAACACGTAACCCACGTAATCGCCTTGCGCAGTGAATTGTATTTGGGGTGGGAACATGTTATATTTAGTAATAAAATAATTATGATGAATACATAATACATATAACATAAAATATTTTTTTTTTATGCAGCTGGTAGTGAAAATATCATGACCACATTTATAGTTTAGTGCGTGAGTGCCAGGTTTTCCGAAGAACCATATGTATGCAAATAGATTCTATTATTACTCTGACTGTATAATTGTATGCAAATGTGACATGCACATATGTTGCAAATAAAGCTGAAAATAACAAAATTGTTGTGCACAATTAGGAACATGAATTTCTGTATTATATACATATGTATCAGGCAATAAATAGGCTTATGGTAAGATATGTGACCACCTCAATAAACATATAAATGGAAAATGTGCTTTACTTATATGTGGTGTGTGTATATGCGTGTGTGTATATATATATATGAACATACAGTAATATTTACAGTTGCTATATATATATATATATATATATATATATATATATATATCATACGAACCAATCCAAAGACCAGTAAAGAGACAGCAGACTGCACGGGGTTAATCTCCAAAGATATGTATTCACAACATGAAATACACGTAAGCCAACGTTTCGGTCCCACAGAGAGACCTTCCTCAGGGCAATGCAGTCTGCTGTCTCTTTACTGGTCTTTGGATTGGTTCGAATGATATTTGCTCTTTATGGGACTAGCATCTGCTGTTTCAATATTTTCAACTACAGTGTGCTGACTTAATTTCTTGTGGTATATATATATATATATATATATATATATATATATATACTGATTTTCTTCCTTTCTCTCTATTTACATAGGCAGATATATACTATATATATTAGTGCAAAGGAATAATGTAAGACAATAAGGCTGATAAATCATTGGTGTGCACCCATTGAATACAACATCCAGAAGGTGTGTATGTGTATATATATATATATATATATATATATATATATATATATATATATATATATATATATATATATATATATATCTATCTGCCTATGTAAATAGAGAGAAAGGAAGAAAATCAGTAACAGGGCAGTCACTAATAAATGATACAGCAACTGTAATACAGAATGTATACGGTAAAATCCATGAGGATTAGTACAAGGAAGTATAGTGGTAGATGCGGGCTGGCCGTCCAAAGTTATTCTCTAAAATCCCTCTTGATGCTGCTCCCCATCTCCTGTGATCAGCGGGGCTGGAGAAGACTCACACATAGACAGACAAACGGATGGGGGCGCAAAAAAGAGGGAAAGAAATCAATGATTGCTCAAAAAAGCATAGATATTTTATAAAGGCATATAAAAAGTTCAAAGACTTACAATAAAATAGGGATCTTATTGATCCAAGTACACCAGGCAGGTACAAACCACATCAGGAACTCCAGAGTCCATGAAACCCCCCTCCTCCGGATCGCAGATGGTAGGTGCCGAGGGGAAGTTCCAGACCAGAACACGAAACGCGTAGGCGAGCCACTTGCATGCTGGGTACGAAGGTGATGATGCTGTAAACCCAGCGTTGCCTACACGAGTGCAGGGAAGACGTCAAGTGGACGCCGGTCTGGAACTTCCCCTCGGCACCTACCATCTGCGATCCGGAGAAGGGGGGGTTTCATGGACTACGGAGTTCCTGCTGTGGTTTTTACCTGCCTGGTGTACTTGGATCAATAAGATCCCTATTTTATTGTAAGTCTTTGTACTTTTTATATGCCTTTATAAAATATCTATGCTTTTTTGAGCAATCATTGATTTCTTTCCCTCTTTTTTGTGCCCCCATCAGTTTGTCTGTCTTAGTACAAGGACAAAAAAAGGTAAGGTCCAACAATGAAAAAAGGTGATTTTTTAATAACTCAACATTTCGGCTCACACACAAGAGCCTCTTAAGAGCAATCAAATAGTGACTGAATGCAACCAAATTTACCCTGCACCTCACCCAGTGACTCAGATGAATTGGCACCAAAAACTGGTGGACCCCTAGTGACGTCACAGAAGTGACATGGGAATATAGAGTGAGCTAAGGCAGGCTGTGCAAACCAGGGGGTGCACCCCCGAGACTTTTTTTGGGGGGCGCGGCTCACTTACCCGGCTTCAGTCACTGCTTCAATCCTCCTGTCTCCATGGCAACAATACGTCACATGACCCCACAATGTAATTTGACGCCCGATGCCATGGAGATGCGATGTCAAATGACACCGCAGGTCACGTGATGTCAGATGACCCTGTGGCGTCATTTGACGCCATATTAGAGGTAAGGGGAGGCGCTATACAGGGGGAGAGAAGGCAAGGGGGGCACAGCGCAGGAACTTTTCGCACCGCTGGGCTAAGGGGCCAAATTGGAATGCAGTGTGGAACAAATGTATGTATCATTAAAGGAAGATCCTTGGTAGTGCCAGTTACATACTGTATGTTGAAGAATTTGTAAGTCATGGGGTCACTGTTTTTGAGTATTGGGACTGTGGTAACCAGAAGGTACCTGAGATTTTTACCCCTACTATGGTCAAAAATTGGTTGTAGTTCGAAAGATGAGTCCAGGGTTTCATCACTGAATTGAATGTGCCAGTTATGTCGTATGCAGGTATGAAAGTTCTTGGAAATGGGACTAAACGTATTAACTTTTTAACTTTGGATGATGTTATGTTTTACATCATCCACAGTGTCACTATGAGTTCCTTTAAGAAGAATATCCATGTAACACTGCGCGGCACATTCCATGCTTGACTATACATCTTTCTGACTATAGCCTCTCCGTATGTACTAAAGTCCCATTTGTTTTAATTGTGTGAGGTGTTTTATCAAGTCACTGACAATTCTCACCACACAAATCATCTATGAAAATGGTAGGCCTTGTTTAAGAGTTGGTGGATCAAATCTACTGGCATGCAGTATGTTACGGTGAGTGGGTTTCATGAACAATGTAGTGGATAATTGTCCTTCATTAATACTGTGTTTGGCGACAAGATAATATACCTCATAAATGTCACAGGCCATAGGGACTCTGATAGGGGGTTGGTAGCGTGTTAAGTGTGATTTAGAGCAGGTCATGGTTACCACTCTAGATAAGACTTCTATATACCTGCAATAGCAAAGTATGTAGGGTGAATAGAGGCTGTTCTGTAACAAATGTCACTTATGTGTGTTCTCATAAGTGTGCATTTAAGAGTTTGTATAGCAGGTGCCATGGGGAGCCCATATCTGTTCCTGAAATCTGGAGCAAGATTTGAACTTAAAACAGTTCTTGTGTAAGATTATGTGGATCAATAGGAGATGGTACTGTAGACAACAGGGTGGCTAGTGGGTGGCTAGGGTGTCGGTTATCTGTAATAAGTTCATGGACTGTCATGAATTACTACATATAAAGAGATGGAAAGTGGACCTATACTTACATGGTGTGACGCTCTCAGAATATCATAAAGAACACAGGATACCTAGAGGTTTCATAGTAAGAACATTACAACTATAGACCATTCCCATTCAGACTTCTGCCGTCGCTGGTGTGGGGTACTGAAAAAGTGTTCCCTAGAACTGATCCTGCTGGTAATTGGAGAGGTGAATAAGGAGCTTACTGGTGTGAAGCCTGCGATTTAAACATTCTAAATAGAACAAGTTGACACACTGACTTCTGGCACTACACAAAACTGGTTAAGCAAACTGACAGACTATATTGACAAATATAGGGAAGACCTTATAGTCTTCAAAAGAGCTAAGCTAGCCAAGGTAACGAAACACTACAAGGAACAGCGTGTCTACTGGTTGCTCCAGGGCCAACAAGACCCTGGTCAGCAGAGATGACAGTCAAATAGATACCCTAGATATGCTACTGATTATAGCCCCACGACAACAGCCACCCATTGGGGCTTGCCCTGTCATATTGACCTGGCTGCTGTGTACCTGAATTCTGATAGGGTGAGTTAACACTGCGACTCCCATTGAGGATGTCCGTGTGAACACTTCACCACTTGACTTAGACAGGCTGGCACTTTCCCGTTCATGATGTGTGCTATTTCCTTTATGAACTCCGATTGACTTGATCTCTACCTGTTCAGGATTATCTACTTGTACAGTGCTTTGTGACCACTCTTTTTGATACTCTTGTAAGCACCATTATGTAAATCCTGACGAAGGACGCAGTTCCGAAACGCGTAGAGGTCACGTAGGGGTCACCTGACGCATATGCTCACTGGCTGAGGTGGGATCGCGGAGGAGTGCTGGCGCAGATTCCAGCATCAGATGCGGATACAGTCCGGACTGTCATTCAGTATCCTCATGTGGTAAGCCTGCCTGTCCCCTTCCGGTTGTCCCCACTTCCCTCAGTGCGGATTACAACTACTTTCTAGGTCTGCATAGGTATCACTGCCAGCAGAAAGTAGCTCTGTTGTTCTATGACCAATTGGTCTAGTGCATTGCACTTATTTTATGGTTTTTATATACTACTGGGAAAGAATGGATTTTTATTAACTAGTCATTCCTATCCATTGTGGGTTTTAATTGTTGTCATATATATGGGGTCGTTTGACGTGCTTAATAAATTTGGTTGACACTTTACATGTACAGTTAGTGGATTTATTATTGCATCTCCATTTAGTGAGTCCATGCACTAATCCCTGGTGCGCTTTGTGTGCATTCTGTTTTTTCGTTTGTTTGAGACTCCCCACAAGGGTAGTCTCATATATTGGAGCATTTGGGGAGGAACTCCACACACAGCAGCATGGGGATTGTGGTGTTAAAAGAGATACGGAATATCATACGGACAGTACGAGCTCCAGACCACTCACATGCTCCAGGATAAAAAACAGCAGTGTAACCACTCAGGGTTCAGGAACGGCGCGACTTGCTCAGCTTTACTTGACTCTTCTGGATAGAGTCTCTCACTTCCGCACTCGGGCGGCGTCTGACGTCACGGATCTTTTCCAACTAACCTCCAATGGTAGGGCAGGAGTAATCAGGCTCCGGGTCAGCGTCAGCGTGAGAATCTTTCAGCAGGGAGACAGCTGTTAGCAAGGAAGGGCGAAGGTTCCACACTGCTAACGAGTCACAGCGCAAATTCTGATAACCCTACGCGTTTCATCCGGGTACCAGAATTTGCGTTGTGACTCGTTAACAGTGTGGAACCTTCGCCTTCCTTGCTAACAGCTGTCTCCCTGCTGAAAGATTCTCGCGCTGACACCGACGTTGATCACGGAGCCTGATTAATCCTCCCCTACCATTGGAGGATAGTTGGAAAAGAACTGTGACGTCAGATGCCGCCCGAGTGTGGAAGTGAGAGACTCTATCCAGAAGAGTCAAGTAAAGCTGAGCAAGTCGCGCCGTTCCTGAACCCTTAGTGGTTACCCTGCTGTTTTTTATGGAGCATGTGAGTGGTCTGGAGCTCACTGCTCTAGTTGTGTTTGTTTATTAAACTGTGTTACACTATTATTTTTCTCTTTCCTTTTACCATATGCTGTCTACCGTGACCTGATTCCTGTGAACCACATTTCCACCTGTGAGAGGAGTTCTTGCAGACAGTACGAGTGCAATTCCTTGTTGCATTTATATATGGCAAGGACTCTCAATACTGACAAAGGCACTGCCCCCTTGTTATACAGCTAGCACTTGGACGGACCTGTTTTCAAGCTGTCTAAGCACCAGAGGATGTCGGATAGCATTCTCTCCTATTATCTTCATCTACTATTGCCCTCTATGCTTCTCTCTATGCTTTTGTGACGACTTATATACAAAATCGAATCAGTAAGCATAAACGGACCTGGCTAGTATGGACCTGTTTCCTAACTCTCTTGCCTTTGTAATCCCAGACAACTCAGTTACTGATTCCCTCTACTTTGGATGCTACCTTATTGATTCTGCTACCCTGGACTTACGCAATTGGAGCAACCTGAATGAATCGGGTAACAGACTGTTTGGATGACATTTAATTATGGTTCTTATGTGAATTAGGCCGGTGGACATTATTGATATTTTGATTCTCTTGCTGTCATTATGCATGGTATCTGTTTGTGTTTCACCACCTCTCTGATCAGGTCACCCCTCTTCCTTGTCTCCCCTTCCCTCCCCTCCCCGCTTGCTACATACAGTAGCTTTCACGTATGATCTCGGCTGAAATTGTAAGAAATATTGATGTAGTGCTGCTGTGGTTAGGAGTATCCATTTACCGCTACAGTTTTAACGTATTTTGTTAGGGTTTGCCTTTCTTTTATGATACATATGTGCTCTTTATAAACATACTGCTGTGTGTTCTCTTAGCCAGCTGATCCATGATATTTGTTCCACACTGCATTACACTTTGAGCCCCTTTAGCACCTCTAGATCTCCACGTTACATCTGTGATATCACTAGGGACTCACAAGGTTTGGCCCCAATTCATCTAAGTCACTGGGTGAGGGGTAGAGAATAGTTGATTTAATTCACTCACTATTTGATTGCTCTTAAGAAAGGCTCATGTGTTAGCCGAAATGTTGTGTGATTAAATATCACCCTTTTGCATTGTAGTGCCTGTCCTTCCTTTTGTGTGTATATGTATATATAATTTTTATTGTTTTAAATGTGTTATTTAATAAATATTATTACGCCATTTGTGGGGCATTCTGTTTGAATGCCCCAAACAGCAGACAGAATGCCACACAAATGGCGTAATAATATTATTAAATAACACATTTAAAAAATTTTTTTTAGATAGGTCATCACTTGAGCCTAGGTGCAAAGTTCTTCTCTCCTGTCTTGCCTTCAAATACTTTCTGGACAAGCTACCCGTTAACCTGAACAAGCTCCTCACCCCTACCACATGCAGCATTTATCATCTGAGATTTTACTCCAAAATACTGTTCATGTCCCAAGGTTCAGCAAAGTATCTGGCCGCTCCTCCTTCTCTTACCGTGCACCCCATAACTGGAACAATCTACCAGAGACTCTCACAGCCACCTCCAGTCTAAGTTCTTTCAAAACTAAAGCTATCACACATTTTAATTTGGTCTGTAAATGTTACATACGCTTATGATATATATTATCTCTAACTGTGCATGCAATGTCTTGTATATAACGTACTGTATAACCTGTTCACTTATGTAACTATGTATGGTAACCATGTATTATTTGTCATCTTAACTCTATGCCCAGGACATACTTGAAAACGAGAGGTAACTCTCAATGTATTACTTCCTGGTAAATATATATACACAAATACAACTGTATGCTCATCTGCATGTCTTAGGCAGGTCTGCAACCCCCATTATCACCCAGCATACAGCACTTCCACTGCAGCAAGGGATTCTGGGAAATGACATGCAAATGAGCACACAGTGTCACTTTTTGCCTCAAAAAACATTTTTAACATGGTTCCCTATAGGCTAAATGTTAAATGTTAAATTATGTTAAAAATGGTTTTTGAGGCAAAAAGTGACACTGTGTGCTCATTTGCATGTCATTTCCCAGAATCCCTTGCTGCAGTGGAAGTGCTGTATGCTGGGTGATAATGGGGAAAGGCGGGGTTGCAGACCTGCCTAAGACATGCAGATGAGCATACAGTTGTATTTGCATATTTGCATTCCTGTGGAGGGTTTTTGTCACTTTTTTTACTCACCATAACTTAACTCAGTATTATGGTATATATATATATATATACAGTGGTCGACAAATCACCAAAAAATCTACTCGCCGAACAAAAAAATCTACTCGCCACCTAGTACCATACGTGTGCTGCTTGGGCCAATAGGAGCTCGCCACGATGTTAAATCCACTCACCCGGGGCATGCAAATGTATAGGTTTGTCGAACACTGTATATATACATATATATACAAAATAAGGTGGGAGCTGGGTGCACACCAAAAAGCGGCCCCCCTAGCCATAGTTGGGGGGGCCTCATGACCGGGGGGTCTGGCCTTCCCTTCAGGGAACACCAACCGGTCCAAGGATAAATAAAAAAGAGATCAAAACTGCAGCACTCACAAGTGAAAAAAGGAAAATGTAATCAAAAATCATCAGGCAGTCAGACAAAGCCCCAGAGCGATGCACGTTTCAGACCCACTGGTCTTTTCTCAAGCTCTGTAACAATTGACATACACAATATCACATATATAGAGGCAATGACCACATCAAAGAATGACAGACATAATAACATAATTATGCTGCAGTTTTAATCTCTCTCTCTCTCTCTCTCTCTCTCTCTCTCTCTCTCTCTCTCTCTCTCTCTCACATGTATTTATATATATATATCAACAACATATTCCAGCCTTATAACCATCAACAGCCAAGTAATATCACTAAGGGGGATATTACTCTGACAAACCCCACCGACATTGCAAATGCATTCAATGATTACTTTGTGGGGTGTGCTACTAACTTATTAGCGAAACGCAACCCCAAACCACAAACCTGAATCTCATCCTGGGAGTACCCATATAGCTCCACCCCCTCCCAACACTGCCCACAATTTTCAATTTGGCCCAGTATCCGAAGAGGAGATTACACAAGCGCTCCTCAAATTAAAACTAAGTAGCCTGACCTACTACAATCTAGGTTCCTAAGACTTGGTGCCCCAGCCATTGCCAAACCAATTGCTTCCATAGTCAACTCTATCCTGTCTGCAGGCCATATTCCTAAGACCTGGAAAACTGCAAGAGTTGTCCCAATCTTCAAAAGTGGGGACAAAAACACTGTCTCAAACTACAGGCCAATCTCCCTTCTCCCAATCCTATCCAAAGTCATGGAAAAATGTGTCCACTCCCAATTAAGCGATTACTATAACAAGACAAATTTCCCTAGCCAATTCCAATCAGGCTTTCGCCCTAAACACTCCACGGTAACTACCCTGCTAAAAGTTTGCAATGAAATCCAGTGTAGAATGGAACGGGGTCACCTCACTGGTGCAATATTCCTAGATTTTGCAAAGGCTTTTGATACTGTTGATCATGCTATCCTGCTTAACAAACTCCAGAGCTCTGGAATAGGGAAGCATGCTTTAAACTGGTTTCAGTCCTACCTATCAGGTAGATCCCAACATGTGTCCATCTCAGGCTCTAAATCTAACCCCCTGGATATCACCTGTGGCGTCCCGCAAAGCTCTGTTCTGGGGCCCCTACTCTTCTCAGTGTTCATCAATGATCTTCCCACAGCTTGTAAGGAAGCCTCAATACACATGTATGCAGATGACACAATCCTATATGCACACAGCCATAGTCTCTCTGACCTTGAACACATACTTCGGTCTGACTTTTTGAGACTCGAAAACTGGATTTCCCAAAACAAACTGTTTTTAAACACTGACAAGACTGTAACAATGGTATTTGGGACCAAGACTAAATTTTTAAAGCTTCCAGTGACTGAGCTCCAGATCAGAACCAACGCTAACACCACCCTAACTCCTGTTACTAGTTTTAAATACCTGGGCATATAGTTCGACTCCCACTTAACATTCGGAATGCACATTGATACCCTGACATCCAAAAACTATGCCAAACTAGGTGTACTTTACAGGAACAAATCCTCCCTAAGCCTGCTGGTCAGAAAGCGTATTGCACAGCAGATGCTAATGCCAATTATCGACTATGGAGACATAGTATATAGCTCGGCACCCCAAACCAACCTTGGCAAATTTGACACCCTCTACAATTCAATTTGTCGTTTCGTTCTCCAATGCAACTACAACACACATCACTGCAAAATGCTCAAAGAACTAGATTGGTCATCACTCGAGTCTAGGCGCAAAGTTCACCTTTCCTGTCTTGCCTTCAAATACTTTCTGGGCAAGCTACCCACCTATCTGAACAAGCTCTTCACCCCTACCACATGCAGCACTTATCATCTGAGATCTGACTCCAAAAGACTGTTCATGGTCCCAAGGCTCAACAAAGTATTTGGCCGTTCCTCCTTCTCTTACCGTGCACCCCAAAACTGGATCAACCTACCGGAGATTCTCACATCCACCACCAGTTTAAGTTCTTTCAAAACTAAGGCTGTCTCACATTTTAATCTGGTCTGTAACTGTTACATTAGCCTATAATATACATCTGCTCTAACTGTGCATGCAATGTATACAGTATATAATTTGTACCCTGTTCATTTATGTAACTGTATTTGTAACCATGTATTATTTGTCATATTAACTATGCCCAGGACATACTTGAAAACGAGAGGTAACTCTCAATGTATTACTTCCTGGTAAAACATTTTATAAATCAATAAATATATATATATATATTATCTGAGCAAACAGAATGCCCCACAAATGGTGTAATAATATTTATTTAATAACACATTTTTAAAAACAGTTATGCACTCACAAACGTGCTCTTTTTTGTCAGCCTTTAAATTTATTTGAGGATCTGCTGGGATTGATCGCTCTCCCACTGTGGCCCACTTAGAGTCTCCGTGCTCTCTCAGGCGTCTCTAACACACGTTGCGGCTTTGATATATATCGTGATGCCACCAAAGTTGATTCGTAGATGATGCTTGAATCAGAAGTGGCCTCCCAATGCATTTCACTGGGCTCTTCCGGTTTCCTTAGGGGTAATTGGGAGACTGAGAATGCCAGAATTTATTAAAGTTCTCCTATTGCCATGCAGCCCATTGGATCTTATTTTCATACAATTATTTTAATTTGCTCTATATCGTAAATGACTTATTAACCCAATGTTAAACATATGACAATAACAGAAAATGACAATATGAAACCCAACAATTAAAAAATAATAATAGTCAGATATGATTGGGTTACATGTGTACCATGAGTTAGCTAATATCCTGCAACTTTTGAATGACCAGTTTTTGATTATTTTTATGGATTTTAGGTACTGTACATAGTAAAAACATGCTATACTAGGAAACTCATTAAATAGCTTTAAATATTTTAATTTAGTTAAACATCACAATCTCAATTTGCAAAAAAAACTTCAATTTGGCCTCTTTTATTCTGACACTATATTTTTAAATACAAATATGTTGATCTGTATTTTGTAAGTTGTTTATTTAAAATTAGATCTTTTTCTTCATATATTTATTTATGATTATTTTATATATATATATATATATATATATATATATATATATATATATATATATATATATATATATATATATATATATATATAGGAGAAGGAGTGACTCAGTGAGTAAAGACTGACACTGAGATTGCTGCAGGGGAGCCTGGTTCAATTCCCGGTGTCGGCTCCTTGTGACCTTGGGCAAGTCACTTTATCTCCCTGTGCCTCAGGCCTGCAAAATGTCTCTGTAAAGCGCTGCGTACAATTAGCAGCGCTATACAAGAACATGCTATTATATATATATATATATATATATATATATATATATACTGCTGCGGCCGAGTTTATTCGAGCATTTGCCCTTTCTCGGCCGCAGCAGTAACCTGGCGCGCGCCGGAGGGTGCCGGGCGCGCGCCGAAGCCTCGGAGGAGAGGCCCGCCGATCGGAGCTTCCCCCTCTCCTTACAGGGTCCGCCGGGTCCCCCGGAACGTCCCGCCGCCGTCGTGACATTCACGCGACACCAGGGCTCCCACGCGTACAGGCGGCACAGGCACCCGATGATGCGTGACCGCGCATCAGTGATGCGCGGCACGCTGAGGGAGTGCGGCTCGCAAGCCGGGACATTTCCCGGCTTGCGGAATGAGCCGCACTCGGATAAAGTGTGCCGCCTGTGTATATACACACACACACACTTTACCATGAATTCTTATTGGATTCAATACCTGTTGTTGTTTTAATTTAGCTTATTTTGAAGAGTTAAAAAAAAAAGTTTTATCTCTTAGTATTACAGACTATGAATTATATTACAGGTTTGCAAATTTCCTTTTTAAGTGCCAGTTTATGTTACATCTGCAAAATGCCTCAGGTTTCCATTATTATGGCTTTAGCATCTGTTACACTTCGGTCTTATTTTGATGTCACTATGTTTTGGCATTTATACATTATTATCCATTATACATCCCTATTTTCATATTTCTTATATTTCTGACTATTATTTTATTTAAATTCTTGGGTTTCATATTGTAATTTTTTGTCTAATTCATGTCACAAGTTGAACACTGGCTCATTATGTAAAATAGGCTATGAGAGCAAATTAAACTAATTGTATGTAAAGATGGATTGCATGGTAATGGCAAAAGTGTAATAAATTGCTGCATTTTCAGCCTCACAATTACCCCTGAGGAAGCCAGAAGAGCCCGGTGAAACATGTACATTGGTCACTTCTGATTCAAGCCTCGTCTTCAAGAGCCAGGGCTGGCTGGGATTATGGTGTGGCCAAGTGCACTGTGTATGCGCATGTGGCCTCTTACCTCGTCCAGGGCCGTGATGACCATATCTGATGAATTCCGATGATGTGCAGGGCCTCTAACCCGCCCTTGCATCACATGATGATGTCATGTGACATCGCATTCTCACATTACTTCGTGTGGCAGCAGGAGATGCCATTGGTTACAGAGGCCCCGTGATCTCCCCCGACCCAACTCTGGAAATAAAAGTTTAAATGTTGTGGTGGTTAATTTAACCACCACAACATTTAAACTGTGATTATTGAAGTTGGGCTGGGGAAGAGTACGTGGACTCTGTAAGCACCGGGCCAGGTGCTGTCGCACCAACAGCATCGCCATCAAGTTGACCCTGTCGTGGCCGCTTTTGTGCTGTGTATTGATGCTGTACCATTGATTGCAGGTGCGACCAGTGGTAGAGATGCCGGAGAGAGCAAGGAGAACCCGAAGCAGACCACATTGGGAGAGTGACCAGTCCCAGCTAAGGTTGCCAGGTGGCTTGTCCAAAAAATACTGGACACAATGGTGAAAAATGCGGCACGATTGAAAAGTCAGTGGGGAGTATGTTATTTATAAATTCTCAGACTATTATGTAATTTTTTCACAATTTCACTCCACATATTGTATGCACTAATTTGCACTATTTCATATTCTATTTCAAAAAAATTCTGGGAGGGGTTTGGGGATTGAGCACCCTCCCAGCATTTTTTACGAAATAGAGAAAATTGGTGCATACGTGGAGTGAAATGTAGAAAAAAAAATAACAACAGTCAGACCTGCAGTCATACATGGTGAGATATACTGATCTTAATGCTTCTCTCCCACTACTTCCAAGATTGTTGCAACCCCCTCATCCTCTCACCCCAACTCATCTTCACTCCCCCTCATCTTCACTCCCCCCTCATCCTCTCACCCCCCCTTATCCTCCTCTCACACCACCTCCACCACCCTGCTCCTTCCTCACCACCACCCACCTCCTCCCCTCCTTCTTCCTCACCACCACCACCCTCCTTCTTCCTAATCACCACCAACCTCCTTCCTCCACCACCACCACCCCCCTCCTACTCTTTCCTCACCGCCACCCCCTCTTTCCTCCTCCTCCTCACACCACCACCCCTCTTCTTCTTCCTCCTCCCCCCTCATCGCCTGGTATCTTACCTGTGGACCTTCTGGCAGACAGGGACACAATGGAGCTATTCTCTCCTCTCCTACATGTAAAGCTGGAAGGAAACTACATTTTCCCAGCATGGAGTTGGGGGAGCTGTGCACACTCCTTAGTGACGTGGAACCCTCCCATTGGTCAGTCTTCTCCGGTATTACATCTCATTTTTTACCGGACAGAGGGGCTAATTATCTGTCTGTCCGGGTTCAAAACAGGACACCTGGCAGCCCTAGACTCCCAGCAGATCCTCAAGTACATTTCAAGGCTGGCTAAAAGAAGCATGTTTGTAAGTGCACAGAATAAATTAATGTACTGGAAATTGATATTTGAAGGACAAAACATGAGTGTTGAGAGATAATAAATCTCCTATAGAATTAAATATTTATGTATGTCTGTTTGTGGATCAATTTAAAAAACACATGAATTTTAACCAAGGTGCAAATAACACAAAAAAAAGAATAATAAATAAAAACTATTATGGGGGTCAACATCCATATAGTCCATGAGATGAAGAAAAAGTTTCTTTGTAGGATAAGGTTCTTATCTAATTAATAGTCCCAGAGTCCTGGATCTTCTAAGTACTGTAAGTGCACAACTGTTTTAAAAATGTTATGTTATTTATTAAACCTTATTATGCTATTTGTAGGGCATTCTGTTTCCACTTGTTTTTACAGATCTATATAACAAACAAACGTGGAGCGAGAACCACTTCAAATGAGCAGCATCAGTGCCCCCCATTAACATGACCTGAACTAACGTTTGGACTAACAGTAGGACTATCTAATCCTACGTAGTATAAATACTGTAGTAACACATCTGATCTTCATTGATCCTTATTTTTAAAATGTGTTATGTGTATAATCAAGGATTAACCCATTTGTAATAAGGAATGACCCTTTATATACAGAGTGGATTGTTGGTGTGCTTCTAATATATATATATATATATATATATATATATATATATATATATATATATATATATATATATATGTAACGGAATAACGTCAGACAATGAGGTTGATAAATTATTGGTGTGCAACCATTTAATACAACATCCAGAAGGCATGTACATTATAATGAAAGCCTTAACTTAAATTATCTATCTATCTATCTATACACATATAGATACACACATATTTGTTAGATGCATTATGTAAATAAAAATGCAGTGATGCCAATGAATTTATATATCATGTAGAAATTGTGCTCGTGATCACATGTAAAAGATGAAGGATTTTTAATGAAATATGAAAGTAATGCATGTTTTGCATTAAAAGCGTTCAAGTCTGCTTCCACCTGATCATTAAAATGAGACTCTGATGGCTTAACTTCTGTTCATATTATTATAATGATCTGTGGTGCATTCTGGTGTACTGTATGAGAGTTATTTTGAGTAATACGATTGGGTACATTCGCAGAGTAAAATTACTTGCATCTTGGTACGAGCTATATATTGTTGATAAAACTGGCATTCTGAAATATAGGCATATAATATACAGCACTAAGGATTTTAACACGTTAAAATGATAATAACTTGTATGACAAACTGTTTTTTATGTGAAATCTTCCAACATACTGACCAATGTGAAAAATCTTTTTGTGGAGTTCTGGGAGGAAAATGCAGGGGATTTCTTCATTTTCCATTGACTTGCATTAAGCTGAGTAAACTGTTTTCAGGGACAAAATATAAAAATGATACATTTTCATCAAATACATATGGAGATTTGGACAACATGTCTTCCAAAAGTAAATGTGCATTTTCTTTGTATAGTTAACATTTGTATAAAAATAAATCACCTGAAATATTTATTTCCAAAATAAAACCCGGAATAATTTTATATTGTACAAAATGAGTATAGCAAAACATTGAAAGAAAAGGCTTTGTGAGAAAATACCTATTAAACTTAAGTGTGACTAACCTGATCTTGATTAAAATTGACCATAAATCGGAGTTGACCATTTCCATGAGTCATATTACATTTTGACTATCCACATCACATTTGAACAGTTTAGTTTACGTAAATGTCACAACCTGTCATTGAACATTTCATAAGATAGCCGTGCTCCTACTTAATTTTCATCCTCGGTTATCAAGAAACTGTACTCATTGAATAAATGTTCACAACAGTGTCAACAAATCACCATACATGTTCAAAATGTGGAATGGTGGTTACTTGCAAGGGGAAGTTAAAGCAAATTCTATGAATGGACAATTAAACAGCTCATCATGACAGTCAACACAATAAAAAAAGAACACTATCTTAATCACGTATACAATAGCAAGATAAGGCAGTGGTTCTAGGAAGTAGAATCAAGATTCCATAGGATTTATTTAATATATTCCTTGAATATTTTGGGGGTAATTGAGGCTGCTCTTACTGTATTAGTCATAAATCCTTTAAAGATACAAGAGGTACATTAGCTGAAAGAAAACCTTGAAAAGACCCTGAAACGTGTATGCGTGTTGGTACTGTTGCTTAGATGGCAGTGATCTTCTTTAAAAAACCTCTAATTTTATATTTCTTTATTTAATTTTGTATTTTAGTTAGACTTTTTTTTATGTCTTTGGCCCGGATACATCACCGACGGCATTAAAACCACACCCGGTAAAAATTAAAATAATACAGTCTTATATCCGCAATTTTATATTGGAAGTCATCAATACACTGTATTGAGGTAACAATTTACTGGATTAAATATTTAACCCAAAATCACGATGCAGGAATTAACATGGCTGTTAATAACGCGGTTATTACTGCATCTATAAGCTTCTGTAATATCAATTATTACAGAAATATATGGTAGAAATAACATTAAACCCATTGATGACTGTGGGTTCCAAGGTATACCGCACACATCAAGTGGGTAAATACAATTTTAAAAAATTGACTACTGCTCCTGTTGGCTACCTTAGTGGCTAGTAAACCATTGTCATAAAAAGCTTTACTAACTGCTAAGGTAATCAAGGGGTTAATCCAGGGGTGCGCAAAGCTCCTGAGCTATGCCCCGTACCTGGCAGCCCCAGCACTCGGACCCACCTCTTCCCCCTCATCTAGGACCCGGCGTCAAATTATGCCGAGGGTCACGTGACCCGCAGCTTAATTTGACGTGCTTTGCAATGGCGACACATTGCTAAAGGGTTGGCAGAGAGCAAGTTAGGGAGTTACAGAGGCCTCACATCTCCCTCGGCATTTAATTTAAATGCCTTGCAGAAGAGCGCAGGGATTCTGTAACTGCATGCCCCCTTTCCTAGAAAATCATGTGGCCCCCCCAGTTTGTGCACCCCTGGGTTAACCCATACCACACACCCCTCCCTGGAGGAATAACCAACCACCATTGGGAAACTATCCCCACTACCCACCTCCACTACGTCCACAACCCCAATACAAATCCCAATTAGCCTTATGGGCAATAGACTTATTTGCCAAATATGGATCATATGGCTTTTTGACTTTCAAAAGCATGAAAACACATATAATTAAAAAAAAAACAACCTTATCATAATAAAAAAAAGCCTTTAAATAAATTGATTGTCATTGTGGCTACCTACTCTCAATGTTGACCTTCAAAATAAAAACTTCCCCCCCACCCAAAAACATAAAAAACAATCCCGATGGGCAAAAAAATGTAAATATAAAAATAAATCCCAAGCCCGATGGCACAAAAAATCAAAGTGAATAATAAATCCAGGCCCGATGGCCTATTTATAATCCACTGCTATTTTGCGTCAATGATGTTGAATCCTCAACTTGCCACGAAGCCTTTGATCCTCTGTTGATTGAAGAAGAGTCTTGTGTACTTTTTCTTTCTTCTTTTCTGGAAAGATGTCGTCTTTTTCTTTCTCTTCTTCTTTCATCCACATGACATGGGCTCTTCAGTTACTTCCGGCCTTCTGAGAGGCCCTAGCCTTATATATGGCTTGGGTCGTCTGAGGCGTGATGTCAGGGCACATCATTTTTAGTGCGGCAACCACATGGTAAATAACTAACCTCATTGGTTGACGTACCCTGTTATATCACACTTTCTGGGACAACACAGGCCCTATATAAGGCTAGGCAAGCTCAGAAGACCAGAAGTAACTGAAGAGGCCACATCCTGTGGTGGAAAGAAGAAGAGAAAGATGACGACATCTTTCAAAAAAAAGAAGAAAAGAACAAGCAAAGACGACTCTTCATCAATCAACACAGTGCTTTGTGGCAAATTGAGGATACAACATTGTTGACACAGGATGCAATGGATTACAAATAGGCCATGGGGTCTGGATTTCATTTTAATTTAGACTTTTTAGTTTGGGATTTATTTGTAACTTATTATTTTTGGATTTTTTTTTCCAAAATGTTTTTGGGTGGAGGAGCTGGGGTTTGTTAGCATCAGGTTTGGGATTGTTTTTATGGTTTGGGGTGGCATTTTTTTTAACCATTGCACTTTAAGAGTGTTTTTTATTATTGAGCAATTGCCCTTTTTTGGATTTGTTTTGGGTGGCTTCATCCAACATGATGAGGATGTCCTTAATCTCGGCTGGGGTAAGCAATTCATTTTTTTTATAGTCAATATTTTTTGCCATTATGGCTATCTAGGCCGCAGTTAAGAGGGCCTAGGTAGCCACAGTGACAATCAATGGATTTAAAGGCTTTTTAATTATCATGTGATTGTTTTGTTTAATGTTTTTTCTTATTGTCTTTTTTCATTCTATTGACTAGCCAAAAGCCCTATTAGCCACATTTTGCTAATAGGGCTATTGCCCATTTATCTAGTGGGGGTAGTGTTTTATGGGGTGATAGGAGTTGTTGTCCTGGGATGTGTGGTAAGGCCTTCCAGGGGGGGGGGGGGAATAGTGGTTGGGGTTAACCCCTTGATTACCTTAGCATGGCAATGTTTAACTAGCCACTAAGGTGGCCAACAGAAGTTGGTATGTAGTTTAATATTGATATTAACACCTTTTTAGCCCTTGTGGTCATCTAGTCATGGAAAACCATGACTACTTGACCACTTGGGCTAGTAAGGGATTTATATTTACTATAACATATTTAAATCCGTTTTTATCCCCAATTTCATACTGTTTAGCTGATCTTGCTTATATATTGGCCATTATATACATACACAAGACAAAGATAATGCCAGCCTGGAGTAGGTGATAAAAAAAGCGGTATTTCTGCCTTTAATCGCATTCCAATAAAAACAGATTGAGGTGAGGTAAGGTGCTCAAAAGTGTCCTGTACACAGGAAGGAGGGGAATACAATCTGGATATTGAATAATAAAATGCATACATTTGAGTATCAACAAATTGGGGCACCAGATACCCTGAAGGTAGGGGTAGGCAGTCCAAAGACAGCCTCCTCTACCTCATTGGGCTGGCCCTGTGTACTCACTGTATTACTGCTTTCACCAGAGTATCCCCTCCATCGCGTGCTGCTGTAGAGAGTGATGTCCAGCAATGTAGAAAATGATGCAGCGCACCGCGATCCAAAAGAAGAACAGGTCTGGCCAAAAATAGAAGATCTTTATTGAAGTATCATAAAATCAAGGGTTGCATCCCTTGATTTTATGATACTTCAATAAAGATCTTCTATTTTTGGCCAGACCTGTTCTTCTTTTGGATCGCGGTGCGCTGCATCATTTTCTACACCAATAAAAACAGAACCTGATGTGAGCATGATAAGGCAAAAAATGTATGTTCCAACCCCCTCCCCCTTTTTTCATCTATACCCACTACCTATTGACAATTTTCAATCAAGATTAAGTATTTTTAAAAAATGCATCATTTTTAGCGGTGCAATGTTGAACTATAAAAATAATGCATTTTTTGGGGGTCAGTAATACCGCATTTTTTTTTATTACCGGAGATTGATTTATCCGGGCCTTTGGCTGGTATTGGTCACAATGAAAGAAACTTGTGTGGTCTTAAAACTCAAGTACAGCTACATTTACGAAGAACTTTCAAGTTGGCCCAATAACATATATTCCAATTTGCAACAAGCGTGCCATTTACTTTACAATTTTATAAAACGCAGTTATAAGAAATACTTACAACCCTATCTTCATTTCACTGCTAACAAACGTTTTTGTTTTTTAAGCTGTATGTGTAATAGCCAAAATATACATCCTTGTTAAAAATACATATTTTGACGTAATTTAAATATTTAAATCTTCCTAATATAAAATACTTATTTATCTTTGTCACTAGTGTGAAATGTGTTTATTTGCATTATTATGCTTCTTTTTTTTGGTGATTAACACAAACAACATGCAACGCTATTCTTGTACATGAGATTTAAAGATCAAGATGGTCACTTTTACAGAAACCATCTGAAAAAGAGGACCAATGATTTCAAAGACCATTTGGTCTTCAAAACTCACCATGTGTATTTTGTATATTGGTTTTATTAAATCTGAAAATAATCAAATTTTCTCCTTGTCTAATTCAGCTACTCAAATTCTGTACCAAAAAAGCATGTGACCTACTAAAGATTAATTTAAAGCATTACAGAGAAATGTGTTTTAACTATTACTATAGGAAACATTGCAGCATTTGCCTCTTTTCCTTAAGTAGAATAATCTTTTTTATTATTTTTTTATTACAAAAGAAGTTGATTTTTTTTAATTTGCAGAATATTATTTTTCAGTTCAGCAAATATGAAATGCTGTTTTAGACTTATTTTCTTTGTATTTTCACATAACATGTCCTATCAGCTGCTATTGCCTTTTTTTGTGTTAATGTGTAATTTGTAATTGTTGCATCCTGCTGTTTTGTTTTTGTGTTATGTAAATTCCAAATAAAAAGTTCAACCATAAAATGTGTGCTAAATCTACAGCGTGGCTCTTATTTCTAATTAAAACATTTTGTGACATGTGTAGCTTAAAATGATTAACTTGTCTGCAGTTGGAAATCTAAATAAGCAGCACCTGTAAAGGGTTTATTCCTAAAGGTAAAACAACTGTTTAGGAAGGATCATGCTGGCAAAACAGCTGCTTACATGCTGGAGAGGTTACAAGGTAGTGTCAGCAAACGCCAGCTTTGGATTTTTCTCAGCCCTATCTCATTAAGTGGCAAAAAGGCTTAAATGCTTTGTTGATAAATTATGATAATTCCTGATTGCGGCAGTTAAGGATAGTGCCACTCATTTGCATTGCAGCTCTTTGAATTTGTTTAATTACAATTTGAAACAAGGCAGAGAAGATTAATTAACCCACCTGGCTTGCTGGCACATAGTCCTGGTTTGGCTCTGTCATGCTCATATACATGTTCTCAATCTCTCCGTCAAACTGAAAATAAAAAAAGAGTAAACATTCAGTAATTGTGAACGCTTTTTAACATTCACTATTAGGACAGTACAGTAAGTACCTAAATATCAGAAAACGTGTTGAAAATTAGTGTTAGTGTTTGTACACAGTGTTGCAGTAGTTCTGTTGTGATATTATTGACCATACATGTCAGTGATTTGGGGTAATTAGTGCACTAGTAATTATAGCAAGCAAGCAATAAATGAATGGTTTCCTTTCATCAACAATCTGTTCCAAAACAAAATGGATCAGTCTGTGTACCATGTATAGCTGGGCCTAATGAAGTACTAATTAAATTGCATAGTTTCTCATGGGAGAAGGCAAATAGTAGATTAGTTACAAAATGCATAATGATGTATTCTAATGTGTTATCTTATTAAAACAATGTATTTCTTAACACTGATTTGTAAATCAAAATAAATAAGAGTGTCACAGTAGATTACAGTGTGGAGAGATCACATTTATTTAATGTACCACACCGTCCATTCATGAAGTGAGTCATGTTCCAATAATAAGAGAAGAGCATGTGAAATAACAAGGTTGCGATTACAGGTCTTCCTTTTTCCACTGATACTGTGATTGGAATTCATTAATAGATTACCCAATTCATGTATGATTTGAAGCTAGTCAAGGATGGCTACTGTACATATAACATAACAAGCAGATATCTTGGCACTGCAAACGGGTAAGAAGTCTGAGAATAATTGCAGCTGTGTATATACTAGTAAATAAAAGAATCAAGTAGCGTGCTTTAAGAGAACATTTCTATCTTTTCATTGTTATTATAGACATCTTTTTAACTAACCTTTCCATGCTTTCTACGGTATTTCTTCCTCTTGTGATTATGTCAAAGTCTTCTAGAGTTTTCGGTTTATAAATTCTTAGGCATTTACATAATGTACAGTATATATACTGTAGGTGCTGATGAATAGAAAAAAATAATGCTGTCTGCCAATGGAAAAAAGCAGTCAAATCTCTCCCTGAATTAATAATTTGCTCTTCCACATTGATTATTTCAGGGAGAAGATCACCTACCCTTTTGTTTGGGTTGCTCATTTCCACTACTCAACCACTATTCTGAAGCTCACGTCCTTGGTAAAAGACATGGCATCAAAGGAATTTCCTGCAGCTTAATTCATCACTGGAACACAACTTGATATTGTGACCATGTTCCCATGTGACTCCTTACCACCTCTCTATGTACAGTGGTGATGGGGGACACTACAAAGGTGTTATTTTGATCTGTATATCCATTGACAGCTTATCTTTATAAATGGATATCTCTTTTTTTATTATTGGACCAATTCTGTCATTACTGCCCCAATCTTGTCAAACTCAACATATTTGCTAACTTCTTTCTAAATTAACTTTAACTTTGCATGTCACAATTTTTTTAGGGGGAAGATCTTGAACAGAAATTCCTTGCCATAAACCTCCACAAACCCTACAAATATTACATATACATTGATGATTTGTTTATAATATGAACAGTGGATGAGGAAAATCTAAAATAATTTCCCAAGTTCTTCAACTCACTCCATCCATCAATTCAAATCAATAGATGACTTGGTAAACCCAGCGAACTTTCTAGATACTATATTAATACTGAAGACTGGCAATCTACACATATCTGTATAGAAGACACAGACAGATTTAGTTGCCTCAACAACCCCAGCTTCCATCCTACTAATTTCAACATAAGTCACTATACACTGTATATGCCCTGATACTGAGGACTGGAACACGCACCACATAACCCTGACTGAATTATTCAGACAGAAGGCATACAAGCTAGAAACTATTACCATAACAATCACATCTGCACTGAATAACCCACGAGACCACCTGCTCCTAAACAAAAGGAAAAAAAACAACCACACACATGCCTCTAGTGGCTATATACAGCCCTGCTCTAGAGGAAATTTGAAAAATAATCAAAGATCTGCAACCCAAACCTCCTATCACTGCATTCCGGCAAACGCCAAACCTCAGACACAAATTAGTAACAGAAAACGTCATAATAAACTTAAGGACCCTGAGAATAGTGTAAGATCATGCAACATCACATCCTGAAACACATAAGCAAACATCTAAGAGTCAGTAACAAAAATAGAACATTCCACATTAAAAGATCATATTTTGGGGGCATGGCCTGGATGCAAACCAAGATGGCTGTGTTAAACTGAAGCTCCTCAGCAGGTGTGACAATCTAAAACCAGCACGAGACAAAACTGATCAAGTGGTAATAAAAGTCACAGATTCTGACAGCATAACAGGGCCAAAAAAGGGTTAGATTGGACGAGATTTGGCCAAGTATTTATAAGCCCAGTGTCTGGAGCCTGGGTGCAGGGGCCGCGTGTGGGCCCTGGGACGAAGATGCCCTGCAGAATCACTCTGCAGCCTTCCCCCCCCCCTTCACCCTATATATACATCCCCCCCTGCCCGACGTGAACCGTCCGTCTGGATAGAGGCAGCAGTGGAGGAAAAGGATCGGCAGGGGACTCACCAGTAATAGCGCTGCACTCCGGTGGGCGGGTGAGAGCCGAGGGGGAAGACGGAGCGGCCATTTTGTCTCCGCCGCGGAGCTGCAACTGGGACCAGAGTGTGGCCTCATCCGGAGGGTGAGTGACATTGCGGGATCCCAGGGGTTGAGGGAGGCCCTGTTGGAGTGTGTGGAGCCCCGGGACGGGGGGAACAGGGAGTGGCACACAAGCCCGGTCGGGTCCCAGCTTGAAGGTGAAGCTCCACCTAAAATGGCCACCGGGCTCACACGAGGGGATTAAAAAGTGCTATCGGCGGGGAGATCCCCCGGTGGAGGCCGGACCGGGTGCCACAGGGGGTGAAGACCTACACACATGCCCCCTCCCCCCCTCCCGCACACACAAAAAAAAAAGCAGCCAGAGTACCTGAGACGGCTGCGCGACACAGGGTCAAGCCAGGACACCTCTCCTTGCAGTGCAGGCTAAGGAGACAACAGTATAAAGGAATACAAGATAAAATCCAGCTGCCAGAGCAGGAGCGGTTGCCCCTGGCACCTGGGGGGACAGGTTGAAGTGGCAGGCTGCTGGAGGTGGAGGAGGGGTGGACATTTTACCTTACTAGGCTGCTGATTGAAAATCAAAGTACTTTCCTGATGCCAAAACTCCTCATAGCATGGACTTTAAAGCTTGAGGGAGATCTCCTCCTCCCCACCCAGTGTGTGCCTCCAAAATAAGCTGGGGGGGGGGGGCACCCATCCAGTGAGTTGAAATTCTGCTGCTGCAGAGAGGGTAAAAGCACCCCAGACGTGCCATTGCTGGCTTCAATTAAAGGAGACCAAGGGGATTGTTGCTGACTTTAAAGGAGACAGGCTTCATTTGGGCTGCGACTAACTTAAAAGGAAACCTGTACCATTAAAAATATATACATGCTTCATCCTTGCTAAATAGTAATCATCCGCACCACTATAGCTGGAGGGATCCCAGTCTTATGCCCCCAGCTGCACTCATCCTTGACAGAGCGCATAGAGCGCTTAGACCGAGACCACAAGCCGGAGATAGAGCAAGAGATGTAGTGGTGAGGCTTCACTACTTTAAAACTAAAGAAGCGGTTCTTACCCTGGCACGGGAAAAAGGAGGGCTGAAATGGGGAGAAGTGTTGATAGACGTGTACAATGATCTGGCACCATCAACGCTGATGAAGAGGATGGCCCTGAAACATATCACAAAAATCCTGAGAGACAACGAAATTTGATACACGTGGGGATTTCCATTCCGCCTTATCGCCACCAGAAATGGAACACAAGCCTACATGAGGGATCCAGAAGAGGGAGTGGACTTCCTAGAAAGACTAGGACTGCAACCACCAGAATCCTTGACCCGATAAGAACGCAGACCGCTTCCCGTCAGACCCACATGGAAAGAAGCGGGCAAAGGAGCCACTCCATATAGAGGACAACCAAGGGAGCCCCAGAAAACTTAGGTCTATGCAAAACCTGCTACAACAGAGAAAATACAAAAACCTGTTATAAAGAACTATACCAAAAAATACAAGACGGTGACGAGCTGCAGATGCATGAACCAGATAAGGAATAGCAAAGGTACACCTCCATTCCCCCCATAGTCTAGCGGGTAAGCCGAAGGTTAGAATTACTGGTATAAATAAGAATAGTCCCAAACTACTCACAGTACAGACAGGAGGAAAATATTGCCTGCAATATCAAAATCAGACAAAATTAAGTATATCCTAGCTTAGCGGATTGAATGCAACCTAGAATAACGATTACATATGCAAAACACCTTTAGAGTAGCCAAGAGTAGGGGGAACAAGGAGATTAGTAAGCAGGAAATAAGAATTTAAGCAAAAAATAAATAAAAAAAGAGGGGGAGGATGGTAGGTAACATATGTTAAATGTACGATTTCAGTTGTTGAATTATGTTTGTTCAAAGTAGAGTTGAACACAAGGTCTTAAATTTTTGTATAAGTAATAGGAGGTTTATTTAAAAATAAATAAATAAATAAATAAAAAAAATGTTGATCTACTAGGCGGACCCGCCGCCTGGGACCGCACTATGGTCCTTATACACTCAAAGATATGGGTGTGGGATTGGCGCTACTGCGCAACCGCAGGGAACGATCGATCACGATAAGTGATCAAACAAATCCAGGCTATGTTAGTCACCTGGATTCTTCTATATATATTGTTTTATTTTTGATGTTTAAATGTTTAACTGTTGTCATTGCTACAAGACGTGTAAGAATACCCCCCGGGCCGCCTCTCAAGGGAAAACAGAATACGAATCCACCAGAAAAGAAGACTCCAAAGACAGGTAAATAAAAATGACACTGAAACTAACATCACATAACACCAAGGGACTGAACAATGTGGTAAAGCGGAAGCTAGCAATGACAGAATATAAAAGACTATCAGGAGACATAATATTCCTACAAGAAACGTACTTCACAGCTAGCTCTACTCCTACATACTGGGATAAATACTACCCCCAGATATACACGGCATCTGCAAAGGAAGGAAAAAAAAGAGGGGTGGCCATTCTCCTAGCAAGGAACTCCCCATTTAAGGTAGACAAGGTAAGAAGGGACCCAGAGGGATGATACATAATACTCACAGGGGACACAGAAGATACCCAGATAACCCTAGTTAATGCGTACGCACCGAACGAAAACAAGAGTATATTCTTTACAAAATTATTCCGATTGTTGGATAAAGTATACCAGGGTCGCATAGTCTTCGCTGGAGATTTCAACATAGCCTTAAATGAAAAACAAGACAGATCTAAACCTGCGTTAGCCACGACTCTGGTTTCCCGAAAAGGGGAGAGAAAAGCGCTAAGAGAGGGACTTAATGAGTTTGATTTAAGGGATGCATGGAGAGCGATGAATCCCAGAGAAGAGACTTCTCTTTCTATTCAGCACCCCACAAAGTTTATACAAGGATAGATTACATTTTCGTAGATTCTCTGCTAATCCCAAAAATAACAAAGGCCACAATGCACCCAAATACTTGGTCAGATCATGCCCCAGTAGAAGTGAACATTGATGATATACATAAGAAACCAAGTAAAGGGACATGGAGACTAAATGAGTCACTACTAAAGATGCCAGAGGTCATCACGGAGATCAGTAACGAGGCAACCAATTACTTCCAAATAAACGAAGGTTGTATGGAGTCTCCCTATACTCTATGGGAGGCCCATAAGGCAGTGGTGAGAGGTAAACTGATAAGTGTCGCAACATATAGAAAGAGGGAGAGACAGAAACAAACCTTAATTCTACAAGATAAGATAAAGAACCTAGAGGAGGCACACAAAGCAAATCACAGTATAACAATAGAGAAGGAATTGCGGGATTTAAGAGGGAAATTAAAATTATACCTGACTGATAATGCCGAAAAAGCTATAGCATGGACAAAAGAAAACTTCTATGAGAAGGCCAATAAGGCTGATACCATGCTGGCCACATGACTGAGGAACGATAGAATGCAATCTAGAATACATAGCATCAGGAGACAAGATGGGGTATGTACAGTATAACAAATCCACAGACAATAGCTAATGAATTCACCACATTTTATAAAGAGCTATATAATGGAGATAAAGTAGATAAAGGAAACTCCACCAAGGAAAAACAGAGAAAATTCTTCAGAAACTTGAAATTGCCCAAACTCACATTACAGGAAATAAAAACACTATCCCAGTCGATAACCCCGATAGAGGTATTAGAAACAATAAAGGGTCTAAAAAATTCCAAGGCCCCGGGACCCGACAGTCTGTCCAATATATACTATAAAAAACTAGCCCACATATTAGTTCCCCAACTCGTAAAGATATGTCATAAAGCCCTGGAGGGGGAGCAGTTCCCACAACAATGCTTGAATCAAAAATAATATTAATACATAAAGAAGGAAAGGATCCCACTCAATGCAAAAGCTACAGACCGATATCCCTGATCAATAATGATCTCAAAATATTTTCCAAAATACTAGCCACTAGACTGATCAAATATCTTCCGCAACTGATAGATGCAGATCAGGCAGATTTATACAAGAGCGGCAGGCAGCGGATAATACAAGGAGAACAATTAACTTGATACAAATAGCTAAGCAGAATAACGCCCTCAATGCTACTATCTCTAGATGCAGAGAAAGCCTTTGATCGCATTGACTGGGGATATATGTTTGAGACACTTCGGGCTTTTGGAGTGAAAGGCAAATTTATGAAAGCTATAGCCTCATTATATGGGGAACCCACAGCCAAAGTATCTTACCATAATTTGCAGACAGATAAAACACACATCAGAAATGGCACAAGACAAGGATGCCCCCTGTCACCCCTTCTGTTTGCGCTAGCGATAGAACCTTTAGCAGCTCAAATCAGGTCGAACGTGGATATCGGGGGGATTCAGGTAAAACAAAACGAATACAAGCTATCATTGTTTGCCGATGATATATTATTGACAATAACAAAACCCTTTACCTCACTCCCAAATCTATTCAGTAATTTGTCAGAGTTCCAAAAATTATCAGGGTTTAAAATAAATAATGAAAAATCCGAAGCCCTAAATATAAATCTCATACCGGAACAAGTAAAGTTGATAAAAATACATTTTGACTTCGCCTGGAAGTCTCAGACCATAAAGTACTTGGGAATCTGGCTGACCAACACAAAAGACACTATATACGTAACAAACTACCCAGCACTAATAAAAACATTGAAACAAGACTTAGAAGAATGGTCCAGATACCATATATCCTGGATAGGTAGAGTAAATGCTATTAAAATGAACGTCTTACCAAGTATTCTGTACTTATTCCACACACTGCCAGTGAAGGTCAGGGCTAGGGATATATACGAGCTACAGACAAAAATCACAAAATTCATATGGAATAACAAAAAAGCGAGAATAACGTTGCCCACACTCTATAGATCTAAGTTGTCAGGCGGGCTAGCCTTGCCACACTATGGCAATATTACCAAGCAGCACATTTAAGCCAACTGGTTCACTGGCATGCCCATAAACAAAGGAAAAAGTGGATGGAAATCGAGTCTGATGTGATCTCAGGGTCATCCATCGATATGATACTATGGTTAACAAAGAAAGAAAGACCAGCACTGATGGTGCCCCTGGAATCTATCACACATTCACTTGAGATGTGGGACTCTTTGAAAACTAAACATGGGTTGACCAATCTAAAATCTCAGATGACACCATTAGTTGAGAATCTTAGCTTTCTACCGGGCATGGAACCAACAGCGTTCAAAGAATGGAGCAAGGCAGGGATCACAAGAGTAAAAGATCTATGGGCAAACAAAGAAATTAAAAGATTTGAGACAGTAATGAGAGAGAGTGGGCTACAGAACTCTGCCTTTTTTAGGTATCTTCAACTGAGGGACCATATGCGAAGAGAAGGCCTGTATAGTGACTTTACCATATTTGAGGATATGTGCCTCTTAGGGGAGGACAAGAAGGGCTTGATATCCAAAGTATACAACATCCTGGCAGCTGAAAAAACAGACAGAGTGATAAAACCCAAAATGTTGATAAAATGGGAGCAGGCGTTGGGAGAACAACTAGAACAGGAGGAGTGGGATAGTATATTTAAGGGGATAGTGAAGAGCTCCACATGTGTCCTAATGAAAGAAAATGCATACAAAATGCTCCACCAATGGTATTACACCCCTCTAAGATTGTCCACATTTTTCAGAAACATGTCCCCACTGTGTACGAGAAGATATGGTCAACAGGGAACGTTCATACATATGTGGTGGACGTGTCCAAAGGTTACAAAGTTATGGAGGGCCACACATGACATGGCACAGACAATTCTTGGGTTTGACTTCCCCCTTGACCCCTGGAAGGTACTGTTATGCAGGCCAATAGAAAACATGGAAAAAAACGAAGATAAGCTACTGACACACATATATACAGCCACCAGATGTGAAATAGCTAAGGCCTGGAAACAGGAACAACAACCAGCTATAGATGCAGTAAGAGCGAGGTTATGGAGGATCTGTCTTATGGAAAAACTGACGGGGATACAAAAGACACAGTACAGAAATACTTAGAAGTCTGGGAACCATGGAGAACTTATATAGGACATAGATATATTACTAGGGGAACTCTCCAAATCTGAAAAACACATAATAGAAGTGCCCTAAAAACACCAGAGCTAAGAAAGGGGGGCGGGGGAAGGGAAAAAAAACAAAAAACACATAACTCCTGTGGAAACCTTGGTGTGATATGTTTCGTAACTGTATAAAACAAGGAGGAGGGCCCGGAGGGTATTCAGTATTCAATAGTCCACAAAGGTACGTGTGTTTATATACTGTTATATTAATATTACTGTTATGGTACACCAACAAGTGGAAAATTAAGGCTAAAGTAATGACATTCTTTTTTCGTCTTTTCCTTTTTCCCTCTCCCAGTCTTTTTAAGTTAAATTATTGTATTAGTTATTTTATACGCTGTCCCAACAGGGATGTCATTATTGTTTCCCCACCAATAGGTGTTATATACATGATACAAATATATGTAATTTAAAAGTAACATCCTACCCTTTTTTATGTTCTGTACCCCACTCCCCATTGTTCTTAACAAAAAATGCAAATAAAGAACAAGTTTACAAAAAAAAAAGATCATATTTCTGCACATCCAGAAATGGGGTATATATTATTTAATGCATAAAAGGTGACCATGCATGCTGCATTACATTGAGTCTAGGTGCAAAGTAAATTTGTTCAGTGTTGCCTTCAAATACTTTCTGGACAAGCTAACCACCTATCTGAACAAACTGCTCACCCCTACCACATGCAGCACTTATCACCTGAGATCTGAATCCAAAACACTGTTAACGGTCCCAAGGTTCAACAAAGTATTCTGCCGCTCCTCCTCTTACCGTGTACCTCACAGCTGGAACAATCTACCGGGGACTCTCAAAGCCGCCACCAGTTTAAGTTCCTTCAAGACTTCAGCTATCTCACATTTTAATCTGGTTTATAACTGTTACATACGCCTATAACATATATTATATTCAACTGTTTAGGAAATGTCTCTAATTATAATGTATAACCCTGTTCATTTAATATAACATGTACTGTCATCATAACTCTGTGTCCAGGACACACTTAAAAACGAGAGGTAACTTTCAATGTATTACTTCCTGGTAAAACATTTAATAAAGAAATAAAAAAAACATTGGTGAAACCAGTCCAAAACTACAACTCGGAATGAACCTCCACAGACACACAATAATACTATGAAGAAGAAAGATACTGCAATTGATTCTTTGTTCTCCATCCACTCCACATTTCTCACTGTCCCTGTATTGCCCTGTCTGTTTATTTATGATGCCCATGCCCCTCTGCCATTCCACCCTCATGAAATTCTAACTCATCTGTCTTAGATTGTTATCTTGGATTTTATATCTATTTCACATTCAGAAAAACTTTTGTAAATCAGTATTGCTTGACCTGAGGAAGAGAGAGAACTTTTAAAGCTTGTCCTAAAATTACCAATTGTTAGTCCAAAAAAAATAAAAAGTATAATCTAATACTCATACTATTGCAGCTGGATTAACACAGCTATTTCAATTTAATTATTTACAACAGTGAAATATAATTTTTTATCATCTTTATTGCTAACCATGTGCAAATTTTACAGCTCCCTCTAGGATCTTTATATTGTTTATATGAATATATGTATTAAACTATACATAGTAATAACTACTTTTACATTAGTTGGTATTTTGCCTTAATGTGTGGTCTATAGGAGACTGGAGTCTTATTTAATAATATATTCGTTTTTTAGGATTAAAAAACTGGAAAACAAATTTGGGTGCTTTAACGTTGTGTTAAAAAAAAAACAAGAACTATGGAGCGACTCCATTTTTACTTTTATATTTGATGGAGAATGATGCAAAATATAAAAACATTAAGGGTGACAAATTGTACAAACAATGTTGTCCCAATAGTTTTGTCCTTGCTCCGTAGCTGACCTTTGTAAACATAGGCTGGCCAGTGTTATTATTTTTTGCTGTATGCTAGTGTTTTTTAAATGTTAAAATAAACTATTTTAGTAGCTGTTCAATACTGTGTTCTGACCTAGAACAAAGTACTTTCAAATTCAATAATAAAAGGGTAAATGTAAGAAATGAGAGATACTTACAACAGTTTAAGAACAATTTTACATAAGTAAAGACATATTTTATCAAATAAAATCATCCATAAACTTCTGGGGGAAAAAAAAAGAAATTATACACACACTGTCACAATTCCTAGTCAAAGCCATCCGGAATCCAGCTTGTTTCACAGAGTAAATGGGTTTATTGGTCTCAATTGCATCCCTAGTGGATATCTGTCAAGTTTATTCCCGCCTTTGTTCACAGAAACAAATCACAGATTTGCCAGAGAAGTGACAAACATGAAATAGAGACTCTACACCCTTCAACATATTTAGCCACTATTGTAATAGAAAGCCTGGGAAAAGTTGCGGAGCCTTTGTGTTTTCCATACACATCACCAAAATTAAGAACTGATGCTAGAAGTGGTGACATATTTATACAAAATGTTATGCCTGAGGTAGTGCTATGATACTGACAACAGTGTTGATATAACTTATTTTAATTTGTCCATCTGCTTAAGTATTATTTGCCACACCTGCCAGACACATTCAGCAAAGTTCCTTTGCTTTTTTCACTATCATTGGAAGATTAAGAAATCCCTTTTGGCTGCTATTTGATTGCTAGTAAAGAAGCAAAGGGAACATTTGTTTCTACCCTAACTAGCTTTACTTAGTATAATGACTATATGATTGATTTCTGATTAGATAATTATTTTGTTTGATATTATTCTACTCAGACCCACACCCAATCTCATATTGGCCCCTGTGGGTGTAATCTGCTCCCAATACATGTCTGTGTGATATGTGGTGCACCTGCTGGCAACAGGACTCCTGAGTCTCCCGCTGGTTGGTAATGGGGAATATCACCATGACAGGCGTCTGAGGTAGTGTTCTGAGTCCTACTCACATTTGGTACAGCGCCTCCACCCCATTAGGATCCCTATGGCAGCAGGGAGGAGTATCTGACAGGGAACTCCTTGGTGCATCTTCCTGGAGAATAACTCCAGACTCACTCAGGAAGGATCTCTTGAACCAGGGCATCTTTAATAGCATGTTACGTGGCAGACTGCCCATCATAGCGGCCGACACTTAGCCGCTCATTTCGTTGAGGTACTCCATGCAGAAGGTTCCTCCTCTCTTAATTGAGTTGCTCTCCACCTCTCCCCTAAGGGAGACCACCAGCTGTACCAGGTTCCTGGACACAGTGTGTATTCAGCTTGTCACTCTGACAGACAGACTTGAACTCAGACTGAACCAGAACTCTTAGAACACTTAAACCGACTGACTAACTTTAGGCAGTCCTGTGTAATATATAGACTCCAGAAAGACCCACCTCTATGTCACTAACAGTGGACACAAAGCATGTTGTCACTTCCTTTGCTACATATGACACTTCACCAGGGTTTGAGGGCAAACCTCCATGATAGTTACTGGCAACCCTGCCTTCTTACCAGGATTTCTGCCAGCATGAGCGAGATCTGTACACCAATTTTACACATGGCTACACTACTAAAATCATCTTCTTTTATTTGATGCAGGATATGGGAGCCGGGGTTGTCTTCTCTTTCCAGGTGATCTTCCTCTGATTCCAGCAGAGCATAGGTATAACAAAGCATTCGGTGCTACTTGACCAGTCAGAGCAGATATTTGGAGTGTTGAAAAATAGTTTTAGGTATCTGGATAAGTCTGATGGTGTGTTACAATACTCAGCTGAGAAAGAGTGTCATGATGGTGACTTGCTGTATTCTATATAATAGAGCGGTCATTCATAACATTCCCAGTGACAAAAATACTAAGTTTCCACCTGACCCTGAAAATATACCTGCTGGGCCACTGGAGTGCACTGGAGGTAGAATTCAGGGATCAAGGAACCTAATTTTGAAATATTTTACATTTAATTTTTATATCTATGTAGCCATGCTGTAAAATGGCTGCAGTCATCTCTCCTGCTGACAGTAAGGCCTGGTAAGTTATGGGCATGCCAGCAGTAATTATGGAGGTTTGCCCTCACACCCTGGTGAGGTGCCTTATGTATGGATGGGAGTGGTCACATGCTCTGAATCCATAATTAGTGATGTTAGAGTTGTGTCAGCCCCCAGAGGATACATAAGGCACAGCACTGATCAAAAGTTAGTGGCTGCTAAGCTGTTGAAAGGTTCGGTTCGGCAATGTTATGCCAGTAGTATAGTTAGACACTGCAAAGTGATGAGACTGTGACCAGGGACCTGGCACAGGAAAGACATCCCTGCGGGGATAGGGAATCCCCAAATCAAAGACAGAGCATACCTTTCATAGAGAAGCCGCTGAATAATTATGTGTGCTAGAAGATCACTGTGAGGGGCGGTTAGCCCACAACCATCAATAAAGATGTTCCTGATTAAAGACACTCTCGTGTGTAAGTGTGGAGTTATTGCACAGAGAGGAGCACCACGGAGGAGTTCCTCACCAGGACCATCCCCAAGCGACAGCAGGGATCCTGATGAGGTGGAGGCGCTGCACTGGATCTAGGTAGGACTCAAGCACACTACCTCAGCTGCCTGTCTGGGTTGGCAATCCCCACACAACATCATGCGGGAGACTCAGGAGTCCTGTTGCCAACAGGTGCACCACCAGACATCACACTGTAATGGGTACTGGTTAGACCACAGGGCCAATATGAGATTGGGTGGGTCAGGCCAGTCCAGAAAATCCATTACATTTGGAGGCGCTGCTGAGAGACCTGTCAACAGGACAGGCTTTTGCTAGGTCACTTGGAAACAGGGAGAGTGTCTGCTGCCACTTTGTGCTGCGTTGGGATGGACCTAGGGGTAGTCAGGGGGCTGATGGAGTTTGTCAGTTCGCAGGGATGACCTAGGGGCCTGAAAGGAGTTGGGGGTTTGGAGCCGGGCTATAGCTGTCCTAGTCACCTTGAGGTAGTGCTAGTTGGTAGGATGCCTAAAGGGATAGCCTGTTAACGTGGTCAGGAATCCTGGAGAGGGTCTGCGCTAGGCTAACCAAGATAGGTAGACGCCCCAGTACTGCATGGAAACCCCAGAGTACTCTAGCCCATTCCAGACCACTTACCATAGGGAGCACAGGCTGGGAGGAAGGAGATACAGCAGACACTGAGAAAGTGAGCCTAGCCTGAGGTAGTGCATACACGAGTCCAGCCTACATTAGGTACACATGGTGGTGCATCAGGGAAATCTTTATTGTGCCGGTGTGGTGGCTGCCCCGCAGAGAGGAGCTCCATGTACAATAATCACGTAAAATATATGTCTATGGCGACCGCAAGAATGGAGGATCCGCGCGGTGCGGATAGTCCAAATTGGCAACCGGAGGCTGATGGGGAGAGCACACCTGGCGTGCGCCCTGCTGAAGAGCAAGCTGTTACTGATATGTCTGTCACGAGCCTGCTATGGAGTGGAGTGAGAGCAGTGGCCACCCCGTTTTGGTCCTGCCTGCAACACCGAGGCGCTACCCTGGAGGATTGTGTTGAGGACATTGCTTTAATCGGAGGAGAACACAGTGAGAGTGACTGTCAGTCGGCATACAAACAGATGAACGCTACCTCATTCATTGACCAGACTGACAGTGCAACCCAAAATGGCGGCTCCCGCTTCCCTGGGAGACCGCGTGGGCCGATTGCAGAGAATTCTGCAAATGCAAAATTTGCAAGGAATTGGCCAGAAGCGGCACCAACAGGAGAGCCCTGCCCTGATGGGGGGTATGGCGCGAAAGCTGCGGCCGCGCCTTCATGGACAGTGACTCACTCAGCCCCAGTACTGAGTCAACCGATTAGCCTGTGGGACCCTCCCCTAATCTCAACCAGGGGGAGTGGTTTCCAACTATGCCCCGTGGATATGAATTCAGCGGAGCAAAGCGCTGGTGAGGCGACAGCGCTGCTACCAAAAGTAGTCCCTGCAGCTGGTGTTGTGTGCGGAAAGGAAGGGTATTTTGCACGCAAGGCAGCTGCAAGAAATCGGCTGGGATTGGCGCCAAAGGAAGAACCCCACCCAGTGGGGGATAAGAGCACGAAAGCTGTGGCCGCGCCCTCTAGGACTGAAAGAGGTGCGGCCTCAATTAAAGGACATCCTATCCCATTGTGGGACCTGCCCATAATCGCTACTACTACGGGTTCCAATTGTGTCAGACAAGGGCGGAGCTGAACAAAGGAGTGGCTGACAATCCAACCTCTGCTGGTCACTCACGCGGAACCAGCTTCCAGAACAGACCATTGTTGAAAGTGGCTCCCACCAGGACAATGGACTGCTCCCCAGACGTGAATAAGATGGTGTCCACTCAGCCCTATGCAGTACCAGGGGGGGTACTGGTGATACGCGTAGCGGGCGCTGAGACAGTGGTGGGCCTCTGCCTGCAATGCAGACTGCCCGGCGGTACCATGGGTACAGCGGCGCGCTGTCCACAGTGTGGCACGCAGTACCTGTGGCCTATGCCCACATTTGTGCCAATCCAGGCAAATGACCCAACGGGGGATATGGCTAGGCTGTCAGCCGAGTCCCCCGGTATACTGTGGACCAAGAGTGCAGATACCGGAGAATGGGGATCGGAGCCGGTTAATACGGCTGGGTCCGAAGAGCATGGAGCAATCGGTCAGGCAACTGACCGGTAGAAGAGAAGGCGGTCGCCACGATCGGCGACCCCAAGTACCCTTAATGTGGATTCCTTGGACGAGGGACCCAAAGAACTGTCCAGTACCCTGGTCTGGCCGGTGGCGGTGTCCTGTGGAGGAAATGGGGTGAAAAGGCCACTTACCGGGAGTGACAGTGGGAGGAGTCGAGTGTCGCCGGTGGAGCGGAGGCCTGAGAGGCGGAGCCCTTCCATTCCGGGGACTGGCGGGTCCCGTGGCAACGGGCGATCCACGCCCACCCTGCGGACTGGTAAGAATAGTCCTTGTTCTTGCCAGGCTCCGGTGCTGACACTAGCGGAGGAGGGGCTGTGCCAGGCCAAGACGGCGCACGTGGCCGCAGGTGGACTTCCGGATATCATCGTGGAGGAAGAGATCCCGCATAGGGGTCCATCCCAAGATGGCGGCATATCCGAATCCGGCGATGACGTCGGTTCCGCCGGAGGTGGCGGAGCGAGCAGAAGTCGAGTACACGCGTCTCAGCAATCGGGCAGAGGTTCCCGATCACCCCGGAAGACGAAGAGCTGGCAGGCCGAGAGGCGGATCGAGAAGGGTGAGGCTCAGCCAGCGGAACCCCCGCTCAGTGGTACGGGACAGTCCGATAACGGAGAGCAGGTCGGAACCCCACGGCTGCCGACCGCCTACCCCTATGCCCAACCCCACGCCCTAGATAATGCCCCTGCCCCAGTCCCCTGTTCCCGGGGATCCTCGTCCAGTTTGGAGGTGTCAGAAGGGTCCTTGGGGGTTGGTGAGAACGGGACTGGGGAGAGACTAGGCAGCTTTGCCTCTGAGGGTGGATCAAGGGATGGAGGACAATTGGGGCACGTGTCGAAGTCCCGATGGGTGCCTGAAGAGGCTGATGTGCAAGTGGAGGAGACGCCGAAACACGAAAGGTGGTCCAGACCCCGTTCAGCGGGGACCTCCGGGGTATGCTCTTGGGGGGGTACCGAAGAGGGAGACTCTCTAGAGTCTGGGCCCGAGAGGCCTAGGGAGACCCGTTGGTGGGCGCCCTTATTTGAGGGGTATGTGGGGTGGATGGAACGCACGCGGTTTCTGCTAGAAAAAGATGATGTGGTGGACTACTGGTGGGCTAAAGGGGAGTTCACGCCCGCCGAGAGAAAGAAAGAGTTACAGTTCAGGTGGTTCCTAATTGGCCGTAATGAGATTGAACCAATGGGTCCTGAGATATTATCAGACCCTGTGGACCCAGATAAGCCCTTGTCCTGGGTATTACCAGGGAGAGCGGGGAACGCCAATTTAACTAGGTGTAGCCGGGCTAAAAGGGCCATTACAGCAAAATACAAGTACTCCCATGGCTTGGAGTACCCGTACGTCCCAGAACCCCTCATGCAGGAGATTGAGGATAACAGGGACCAATGGTTAAGGGAGACCATAGAAGAATACATGGTCAATAAGGGGGGTGCCATTACTGGCAGTAAGGCGGAGGAACTAATAGAACACTTAATAAGGGTGTGGAGCATCGGGCGGAGTGTTTATAAGCACAAGGTGATGTACCGGCCTGAGAGGGGATTGCCGCGCAGTTACAGCGTGACTGTCCTGGACATAGGGGGTCGGGAGGTTAAGAAACCCGATCCCCGGCACTATTATTAGGAGGTACTGGGTAGCATTGCGCGAGTTCGTGGCTGCTGGACAGGGCGTGCTTGGCGCGATGTGATTTGTTCATAAATCTGCATGTTCTAATAAAAATGTGTGTATGTTCCATTTTACAGTGCTTCCTGAGGAAAGGTACTTCAAATTTAGGTCCCAGCCGGGGTCGGTGGGATTCACCAGGGGGAGAATGTAGCCATGCTGTAAAATGGCTGCAGTCATCTCTCCTGCTGACAGTAAGGCCTGGTAAGTTATGGGCATGTCAGCAGTAATTATGGAGGTTTGCCCTCACACCCTGGTGAGGTGCCCTATGTATGGATGGGAGTGGTCACATGCTCTGAATCTATAATTAGTGATGTCAGAGTTGTGTCAGCCCCCAGAGGATACATAAGGCACAGCACTGATCAAAAGTTAGTGGCTGCTAAGCTGTTGAAAGGTTCGGTTCGGCAATGTTATGCCAGGAGTATAGTTAGACACTGCAAAGTGATGAGACTGTGACCAGGGACCTGGCACAGGAAAGACATCCCTGCGGGGATAGGGAATCCCCAAATCAAAGACAGAGACATACCTTTCATAGGGAAGCCGCTGAATAATTATGTGTGGCTAGAAGATCACTGTGAGGGGCGGTTAGCCCACAACCATCAATAAAGATGTTCCTGATTAAAGACACTCTCGTGTGTAAGTGTGGAGTTATTGCACAGAGAGGAGCACCACAGAGGAGTTCCTCACCAGGACCATCCCCAAGCGACA
This sequence comes from Ascaphus truei, assembly GCF_040206685.1. Classification (NCBI taxonomy): domain Eukaryota; kingdom Metazoa; phylum Chordata; class Amphibia; order Anura; family Ascaphidae; genus Ascaphus; species Ascaphus truei. The sequence continues at coordinate 109,329,910 of NC_134484.1, read as the reverse complement.
GCAGGGATCCTGATGAGGTGGAGGCGCTGCACTGGATCTAGGTAGGACTCATGCACACTACCTCAGCTGCCTGTCTGGGTTGGCAATCCCCACACAACATCATGCGGGAGACTCAGGAGTCCTGTTGCCAACAGGTGCACCACCAGACATCACACTGTAATGGGGACTGGTTAGATCACAGGGGCCAATATGAGATTGGGTGGGTCAGGCCAGTCCAGAAAATCTGTTACATCTATGACATGTTATCATTATATCGTATTAGCATAGCAAGTATTGAGAAAGATAAGTTCAAGGTGTTGCATGTTGAAATCAGTATATAAATAGATGTGCTTACATTTCAAGAAACAGGGTTAAAAGATTTGCCACTACTGCACCGACACACTTTATTCGAGCAAATACCCGGTATGTACCTGGCAGATACCTGGAATGCGCCGCTCCTCACCTCCGACAAGCCCCGTTGCATTTGCCTTCCCTGCCTGGGTTCATGCCTGGCTGATGGGCGGCTAATCTGTTAAATGATAATGATTAGGATTTAATAGGCTGCAATGCTTCGCGTGTCTACCAGATGGCATAAATTCATGAATTGTAATGCAGTATATATATATGTAGTGTGCAGTATTGCAGCCAACGGGAATAAAATGCTTCAATCCCTGCCGGAAAATAACTCAATGCACTCGGGCAGAAAACAGTCACAAACCTCAATACACCCGGGTATACCCGAATTCGTGGGACTAGCCGAGCTCGAATAAAGTGTGTCGCCAGTGTATATTTAGTGGCTTTTATTTTGTTCATTGTTAATGGATGCTTATGACATCAAACACCCATATACATATTATACATACAGAATGTAAAGAAAAGGAACACGTGGCTTGGTTTACATTTTTTTAGACATTTGTTTTACTGCCTGATAATTGTTGCAGGAGGCTAAGTAATGCATGGCCATCCACTCCTTCTTCCAGACACTGGGGGACTTACTGTATGACTTGCTTCCTGCTGTCTAGGTGCTGTAGCAGCCTGAGTGGACAAGTTAGATCGACTGGGAATAGAGCTAGGAGGAGCTTGTGATTGCAATTCATTTATGGTCCTTGTGATTTCTTGGGTGTGTCGTCTGTTTTTGTCTTTCATTTGCTTTATTGTTCTAAACATTTGACTGACGAAGGGATTCATCTCTTCATGTGCATTAATCCACTCCCTCTGCACAGATATTAAAATCTACATGTGGTCACAGTGCTCCTGCTTTAGTGATCTAATTTACTGCTGAAATCCATAAATCTGAAAATATTATGATTAATTGGATGACTCTTGTCTATAGTGTAAGGGCAACAATACTTCCAGGTCCCATGCTTCTGTATCCCTGTTTGGGTGGTAGATAATATACAGTAGTATTAGGCTTTATCTGCATTCCCTGCATACGATCAAGAAAGAGTGTAACAAGTCTCTTCAGGTAAGGATGTTTATTCAAAAGAACTATCCTCATATTGAGGCAACTCTTCAATCTGTCTCAGTTGCTGGCAATAAATCTGGAGTCTGAATCTCTGACACTTTTTTAACAGCTAGAGATACAACTAAAAGATAAAAGATTAATAATATATAATGCGTGATATCATGAAGAAAATGAATGATATATTAAACATATATACTGTATCTTATCATTGTATGTTAATTTTCGTATAATACTGCAATGTTATAGAAACCTAATTTTTTAATTTTAGATATTCGTATAAACTAAAACTGCCTCTCTGGGGACACTGCAATATGCAGTGAATCCACAAATCATGTTGCATTCTATTTTATTTGCATTATTTGTGAAATTTAAAAAAAATATATATAGTATATTCTATATTACAGGACAGGAAATTGCCTTCCTGTTTTTATTATGATATGCCAATTAGTGATGACGCCATAAAAGGACATTTAAAAATATATATTTGTGTATATATATATATTATATATGTGTGCTCATTTGCATGTCATTTCCCAGAATCCCTTGCTGCAGTGGAAGTGCTGTGTGCTGGGTGATAATGGTAAAAGACAGGGTTGCAGACCTGTCTAAGACATGCAAATGAATATACAGGAATATTTACTGTTACCTATATATATATATATATATATATATATATATATAATTCAAAATCTTGTTTGTGAGTGTCTGTAGACCATTTGATTGGTCCATCGGTCTCATTGGCCGGTGTGTCTCCCCCACCCCGTGTGTCCCGCCCCCCCACGGCTCTCATTGGCCGGTGCGCTCTAACCCATAGGACCCCGGCCACACTGCTGCTGCTGCTTGAGGTGACAAAATGCTCCATGGTGCTCTTGCTGCTACTGCTGGGGGGGGGGAGGCTTAACTGAGACGTGTGAGTATTCCCCCCCAGCTCAATTTTGACCCCCCCAGCTCCGTTTTTGACCCCCAGCTCCGTTTTTGACCCCCAGCTCAGTTTTTGACCCCCCAGCTCCGTTTTTGACCCCCCCAGCTCCGTTTTTGACCCCTCAGCTCCATTTTTGACCCACCCAGCTCTGTTTGTGACCCCACCCAGCTCCGTTTTTGACCCCCCCAGCTCCATTTTTGACCCCCCGAGCTCCGTTTTTGCCTCCCCTCTGACACACACAGTGACACACACATGACAGACACACACACATACACACACATGACAGACACCCACACACACATGACAGACACAAACACACCCACACACACACGACAGACACACACACACATGACAGACACACATACACATGACAGACACAAACACAAACACACACACACACACACACACACACACGACAGACACAGACACATGACAGACACAGACACACACACATGACAGACACAGACACACACACATGACAGACATAGACACACACACATGACAGACACAGACACATGACAGACACACACATGACAGACACACACACATGACAGAGACAGACACACACACATGATAGCGAGAGACACACACATATGTCAGAGACAGACACACACATGACAGACACACACACATGACAGGCAGACACACACATGACAGACAGACACACACATGATAGACAGACACACACATGATAGACAGACACACACATGACAGACAGATGTACACATGACACAGACACACACGACAGACGGACACACACACATGACTGACACACGCACACATGACTGACACACACACACACATGACACACGTGACACACACACACACATGACATATGACACACACACACACATGACACACACACACACACACATGACACACATGACACACACACAAACACGACAGACACACACACACAACAGACACACACACACGACAGACACACACACACACGACAGACACACACACACGACAGACACACACACACACGACAGACACACACACACACATGACAGACACACACACACGGCAGATACACACAGACACAGTGACACCCCGCCCTTCCCCCTCCCCCTCCTTGCCGCCCCTGCCTTCCCTCCCCCACCGCTGCCTTCCCTCCCCCCACCGCTGCCTTCCCTTCCCCCCCCGCCCCTACCTTCCCCCCTGCCTTTCCCGCCCCTGCCTTTCTCCCCCCGCTCCTGCCAACACACACCTGCCGCCTCTCACCCACCCGCCACACTCAACACACACCTGCCGCCTCTCACCCACCCGCCACACTCAACACACACCTGCCGCCTCTCACCCACCCGCCACACTCAACACACACCTGCCGCCTCTATGCACCGACATCACTGACCAGCTGCCGCACCCACTCACTACTCACCCGGCGCCTCCCGCCTCACACTCACCCGCCGCACTCACACCCCTACGCACGGACATTACTGACCAGCCGCCGCCCGCACTCACCCGCCACCCGCCGCCTCACACCCGCTCACACCCTAGAGGGACACACACCTCACATTTTTATATCACTTATGTCACCAAAATATACATTGTACTGTGGTGTGTTTACAATAAACCATTTTTAAACAACATCGTATTAGATTTTCTTCCATGTTTCTTTTCAACATTATTATACAACCTTTACACCAAATGTTCATCCTATTGTTCCCCTATTTATAAATAATACTACCTATTACAGATTTACATCCCGGGCAACACCGGGTATATCAGCTAGTATATATATATATATATATATATATATATATATATATTTTTTTTTTTTTTGTCATAACTAGTGTTAATAAAAATTACCATACTATAGATTCCTTACATAGTATTTTATATGAGATCTTTTATAACTACCAAAATATTAATTATTTTATCAATATTTTTCATTGTTGTAGTGACATACGACAAAAATAAATTGATTGTTTTCTACTGCTCTGGAATCATAAATACAGATTTTTCAAAAGCGGACGGATAACCAGATTCCACAAAGGCACATGACACAGACACACACGACAGACGGACACACACACATGACTGACACACGCACACATGACTGACACACACACACACACACATGACACACGTGACACACACACACACATGACACATGACACACACACATGACACACACACACACACATGACACACATGACACACACACAAACACGACAGACACACACACACAACAGACACACACACACGACAGACACACACACACACACGACAGACACACACACACGACAGACACACACACGACAGACACACACACACACATGACAGACACACACACACGGCAGATACACACAGACACAGTGACACCCCGCCCTTCCCCCTCCTTGCCGCCCCTGCCTTCCCTCCCCCACCGCTGCCTTCCCTCCCCCCACCGCTGCCTTCCCTTCCCCCCCCGCCCCTACCTTCCCCCCTGCCTTTCCCGCCCCTGCCTTTTTCCCCCCCGCTCCTGCCAACACACACCTGCCGCCTCTCACCCACCCGCCACACTCAACACACACCTGCCGCCTCTCACCCACCTGCCACACTCAACACACACCTGCCGCCTCTCACCCACCCGCCACACTCAACACACACCTGCCGCCTCTCACCCACCCGCCACACTCAACACACACCTGCCGCCTCTCACCCACCCGCCACACTCAACACACACCTGCCGCCTCTATGCACCGACATCACTGACCAGCTGCCGCACCCACTCACTACTCACCCGGCGCCTCCCGCCTCACACTCACCCGCCGCACTCACACCCCTACGCACGGACATTACTGACCAGCCGCCGCCCGCACTCACCCGCCACCCGCCGCCTCACACCCGCTCACACCCTAGCGGGACACACACCTCACATTTTTACATCACTTATGTCACCAAAATATACATTGTACTGTGGTGTGTTTACAATAAACCATTTTTAAACAACATCGTATTAGATTTTCTTCCATGTTTCTTTTCAACATTATTATACAACCTTTACACCAAATGTTCATCCTATTGTTCCCCTATTTATAAATAATACTACCTATTACAGATTTACATCCCGGGCAACACCGGGTATATCAGCTAGTATATATATATATATATATATATATATATATATATATATATATATATATATATATATATATATATATATATATATATATATATATATATATATATATATTTTTTTTTTTGTCATAACTAGTGTTAATAAAAATTACCATACTATAGATTCCTTACATAGTATTTTATATGAGATCTTTTATAACTACCAAAATATTAATTATTTTATCAATATTTTTCATTGTTGTAGTGACATACGACAAAAATAAATTGATTGTTTTCTACTGCTCTGGAATCATAAATACAGATTTTTCAAAAGCGGACGGATAACCAGATTCCACAAAGGCAGGTACTACCACTACAGGCATAGGAAATATTGACTCCTTTATCTTATCATCCAAGGGCAAGTAATTTATTTCTAAAGGGGGCCTCCCTTTTGCAAGCAGTATGCAGCCTTTCTTTAGACATTTTTGTTTAACAAAGCGCTTAAATCTTTTTTTTTGCAGAATTACATATTTTTACTGGTGACTTTCATGTTGTTCACAGCAACAACAATGTTTTGGGTCTTTTGAAAAAAAGATGTGGCAAAACTGATCGTCATAATAATCAATTACTTTTGTGACCTAATTCTCCTCAGTGAACTTGATGCACCTCATCACTTCTAATGCTGATGTGCCAGTAACACTTGTTCCTTATCCAGGGTTTGACATGCGGTCAGACTCCTGGGGGTGTGGTTGTGGCCTCCCTCTACCTGCATGCCATCTCCTCCCACGATCAGCTGTCCATTCCTGCTGTGATGTATTGTCCTCCCCATTACTTCTGCCCTCATCCTTTCCTGTTCTCCATGTCCTTTCTCCTGGACAACTTACTGATTCAATATTTCTAGATTTTGCAAAGGCTTTTGATACTATTGTCCATGTTATCATGTTAAACAAGTTTCAGTGCTCTGGAATAGGGTATGCTGATCAGGTATCTCTAACCTTGGACACATACTCAATAAGATTTGTTAAGACTTGGATACTGGATTTTTCAAAACAAACTGTTTTCAAACACAGACAAAACTGTAACAATGGTATTTCGGACTAGGGCTACATTTCAAAAGCTACCAACGACAAAGCTACAGATCAGAACCAAGTCTAGCACCATTCTAGTCCCTGTCACTAGTTTTAAATATCTGGGCCTAAAGCTTGAGTCCTATTTAACATTTGGGCTGCCTATTGATACTCTGACGACCAAAACCCATGCCAAACTAGGTGGCCCTGTTCAGGGTTCACTGCCCTACAGCTCTGACCTCTGCCTGTTTACGGACCACCACTATCTGCCTGCTGCCAGCCCTGACCTCTGCTTTGTTCCTGACCTTCCACCAGCCGTGACCTCTACTCTATGCCCAGGACATACTTGAAAACGAGAGGTAACTCTCAATGTATTACTTCCTGGTAAAAATATTTTATAAATAAATAAATTCTAAATAAATACTTCAATCCTGACCATTGCTACCCGCCGGCTCTTGTGACAGCATCTCATGACTGGACCAACCTAACAGAGACACTCAAAGCTGCCTCCAGTTTAAGTAATTTCAAGACTTGAGCTGTCACATTTTAATCTTGTCTGTAACTGTTACATATTCATAATCAAATATTATCTCTAACTGGCCATGAAATGTTTGTAAATGTAATGTGCAACCTCTGCTTATTTAATGTAATAATTTATTGTCATCATAACTCTGTGCCTATCACATACTTGAAACCGAGAGGTAACTCTCAATGTATTATTTCCTGGTAAGACATTTAATAAATAAGTAAATACCAGCAACAACTCCACTCCTCCACTCCTTAAACTACCTATGCTTCTCCTCCACTCCACAGACACTACAACAATCCCTCTATCACACCTTTTCTTTGATGCTCTCTCTCACTGATAAAGAATAACAGGTGACAAATTGACAGCCAAAAACTAGTTGACAGATGTACACACTTCCAGTAACCTCCACCCTAAGTATCTCACCACACTAACACTAAACACTAGCACTAGCACCACAAATAGACAATAGATACAAAGCACAATCACGAGAAACTACTGCACAACAAGCACTCTGTAACTCACACAACTGTAATAAAGTACTACTTTCCATAAACCTTTAACTCACCAGCACTGATAATGGGCCTACAAAAACGGGTCCATTAGCATAAGCCTGCTTATTGTGAAATCTAACAATATTTTGATTCCTCTAAGACAATCACATCGTCACAGCTGTAGTCCAAGATTGAGATTTTTCACTTCATGTTTTAGATATTTTATCTGAGATTTTAATCACGCTTTTATTCAGTGGTTTTATTGTTTAAATAAATTCTATATGCAGATTACATTTTTTTCTGTTAATTTTCTTGCACATCTGAATCTTCGATTAATTAGGCAAAATTGTTTGAATTGTTCTGGAGAAGCACTCCGGATTTTTGTTTGCAACAATGAAGCTGCTTTTCCAGTGATTAAATTACTGATCTCTCATCCAGAAGTTCCTATAAGGAAGTGCAATTACATGTATGTAAAGACATGTATAGCCCACTGCAACCTCTGTTTTTAATGATGACCCATTAAAATCTAAGTTTTTTTTTAATGAAGAGCACTTATCTTTATTCATTTTGGGGGATTTCAGCATTGGTAGTACATTGCACTTTCACCTCAATTTCTTTTTCTAAATAGGGCCTGTTTACCTGAACTGAGTTTTCAGCCAGTCGCAGTGCGATTGGTCCCTTCTGGGTGTATGGAACAAGCCAACAAGTGAAAAGTCTTGTTTGTATAACACTTCAGCTATTTGAAAACAATTAAATAAACAATAATACAAAAATATAACTAGTGTTTAAAATCTATGGCATTGGATTATGTTTTCAGAATCAATGTTAATAACGTTTGACACTTGTTGCACTGCCGATGTCAAAGGGATAATCATGCTGCACTCCACACTACTGTACAAGCTGGCACTACCAAAATAGCCTCTCCATTTTCTTGACATAATGGAATATATGATATGAAGCTGCAGAATTGTTTACTGCTATTATAGTGAGTAATCTCCATGCTTCAAGGCATCAAAAATAATTCACAC